>NW_020715286.1:0-2806 GCF_002925995.2 Terrapene triunguis | reverse complement strand
TGAAATAACTAGCCCCAAATTATAGGTTTAATATGATGGTAAAAATGGGCCCTTCCATGGGATCCTTGTTTATACTAGGGCTCACACTAGTGCTAAGACCAGTTCAGTTGTCCCTGTGATACCACCTGTGGGAATTTTTTTTGTAAAACTTCCCAGTGTAATGTGGCCTAAGGGGTTTATTTATCTGTCAACTCAATACACAAATGTAGGTCTCCTTAAAGTAACCATTAATTATGTTCAGACATTGAGGCAAGAATCCCTTGATGAGAAGGGTTCATTTACTTGCTGTGGAATTGTTTTATAAAAGTCACTAAGGCCCCAGTTTTAAAGGTATTTAGGCATTGCTCTGCTCAGCATTGCAAGGCCTAAGGGCAAATTTTGTAAAGTTATTTAGGTATCTGAAGATGAAGATAGGTGCCTGAGGCCAGATTTTTAAAGATATTTAGGTGTTTAAAGATGCAGACAGGTCTTTTCTAGTGGGATTTTCAAATGCCCCTATGCACCTAACTCTGCCTGGGCATGTTGAAAAATCCCACTAGGCACCTATCTGCATTTTAGACACCTAAACACCTTTAAAATTCTGGCCCTTAGGAGCCCAAGTTGCATTGAAAGTCAGCGGGACTTAGGCTGCTATATGCCTAAATAGCTCTTGAAAATAAGACTTACTTGTCTCATTCACTTAGGCCGCGGCTACACTCGACACTTCAAAGCGCTGCCGCGGGAGCGCTCCCGCAGCAGCGCTTTGAAGTGCGAGCGTGGTCGCACGCCAGCGCTGGGAGAAAGCTCTCCCAGTGCTGCAGGTACTCCACCTCCATGAGGGGATTAGCTTACAGCGCTGGGGCTCTGTTTACACTGGCGCTTTACAGCGCTGTAACTTGCTGCACTCAGGGGGGTGTTTTTTCACACCCTTGAGCGAGAAAGTTGCAGTGCTGTAAAGCACCAGGGTAGCCATAGCCTCAGGCTGTGAATGTTGACTGGAACAACCCTTAAATACCTTTAAAATCTGGCCCTAAAAACTGGAAGTACTTTCCAGCAATCTTGCTATGGAATTAAGCAATATACATTATATTGTAAGTGCAACACAGTCTTGCATTACAAGCCACCTTTTAATGTATTATATGGAATAGGAACTCAGGCCAAATCTGTTACCTTTAAGCAAGACAGAGGGCCCGATTCTCTGCTTGCTTACACTGGAATGAACCCGGAGTAACTGCTGAAATCCGTGTGAATGGAGAATTGGGCTCAGCGATCTTTGACACCAAATGATATTGGTTCATTTGCAGTATAGAAGGAATGGGTATGTCATACCACAGTCAGAATAGGCAAGCATCACTTGATGAAGATGATGATGAAGACTGATACCAATGTTGTTTTCTTTCCATGCAGCTTTGGATTCCACCAGCATTTGGTTGCCGCCCAGAGTATGACAATGGACTGGAAGAAATAGTTTTTGGCTTTGAACCTTGGATAATTGTTGTTAACCTTGCAATGCCTTTTTCTATTTTCTATCGTATGCATTCAGCTGCCTCCCTCTTTGAGGTGAATTGCAAAACGTAATCTATAAAGAATCTCAGTGAACAATTGGTTGAATGCATGACTGAATAAATGAAAGGGTGAAAGAATGAATACACCAGCAGCTGTTTGATATTAACAGGTTCTACAACTATTTTAATAAACAAAACTATAGTTAATAGAACTTAATATTCAATATAATTCATTCCCCCACACATTTTATTGTACTTTTTTTTAGACAGACTTTTCAATATTATTGTAGAGTAAAGTTAACCAAAATGTGTCTGAATCTTTTGCTGTCTAAATCATCTGAGGCTCAACATGTGGAAACAAGATATATTTTCTGTGTTATTTGTATTGATGCAGTTCTCCTCTGAATGTTGCCTCTGGATGGGATTTTTCAAAAATTAGGAGCAAAGATCCCATTGCCTTTCCATCAGACCTACGCTCCTAAATTACTTAGGCACCTTTGAAAGTCTCACCCTCAATTTTTAGCAAAACGTTTTATAATATAAACTGGAAACATAATCTGTTATTTAGATGGGGAAAATTCTGTTTAATTTTCGGACTGAGAAAAATAATATGTTATCATCTTCCTGAGTACACTGTAGGAAAGTACAGACACTGTATAGATTTAGATATGGTACTGTATATAATTCCTTATGAGTTAAACATGATTTTATTCATGAACTCCCATTGTTTTATACTTACTATATGAAATAACTAATGAATAAAGTTAATTTCTTTTAGTTGTTCAGGTTGGTTTCCAGATCTTTGAAACCGTTTGAGGGGAAAGCTAATCTTGTAGCTTATGTTCAGCTCCAGGTGACCTGTGTTTAGTCCCAGCACTGCCACAAACTTTCCACGTGACTTCGGAGACGTTTCTTAGTTTCTCTGTACCTCAGTTCTCCAGTTTGTAAAATGAGGATAATAATATCTATTTATCTCACACTGGTGCCGTGAGTCTTAGCTAATAATGCCCGTGAAGCTTGGCAGGATCCTTGGGTGGAAGATCACACAGAAAGACAAAAGTAGAATTGTTATTTTTCATGAGCTGCTGTAACCATGAATATGTGGTGTCAGGAACATAGGAACTGCTATACTGAACCAGGTTAGTGGTCCAGTGGTTTCTCACAGTGGCCAGTACCCGATGCTTCAGGGGAAGGAGCAAGAAACTTGCCATACATCGTTATGGAATAACCTATCCACAAGGAAAGGGGTAACAGGGATAAATATTGTTTACTCCAACCCTGCCTTTTACTGTTAAGTGTACCAGTTTTTCAAGTTCCTTTAT
>NW_020715285.1:0-2807 GCF_002925995.2 Terrapene triunguis | reverse complement strand
TGAAATAACTAGCCCCAAATTATAGGTTTAATATGATGGTAAAAATGGGCCCTTCCATGGGATCCTTGTTTATACTAGGGCTCACACTAGTGCTAAGACCAGTTCAGTTGTCCCTGTGATACCACCTGTGGGAATTTTTTTTGTAAAACTTCCCAGTGTAATGTGGCCTAAGGGGTTTATTTATCTGTCAACTCAATACACAAATGTAGGTCTCCTTAAAGTAACCATTAATTATGTTCAGACATTGAGGCAAGAATCCCTTGATGAGAAGGGTTCATTTACTTGCTGTGGAATTGTTTTATAAAAGTCACTAAGGCCCCAGTTTTAAAGGTATTTAGGCATTGCTCTGCTCAGCATTGCAAGGCCTAAGGGCAAATTTTGTAAAGTTATTTAGGTATCTGAAGATGAAGATAGGTGCCTGAGGCCAGATTTTTAAAGATATTTAGGTGTTTAAAGATGCAGACAGGTCTTTTCTAGTGGGATTTTCAAATGCCCCTATGCACCTAACTCTGCCTGGGCATGTTGAAAAATCCCACTAGGCACCTATCTGCATTTTAGACACCTAAACACCTTTAAAATTCTGGCCCTTAGGAGCCCAAGTTGCATTGAAAGTCAGCGGGACTTAGGCTGCTATATGCCTAAATAGCTCTTGAAAATAAGACTTACTTGTCTCATTCACTTAGGCCGCGGCTACACTCGACACTTCAAAGCGCTGCCGCGGGAGCGCTCCCGCAGCAGCGCTTTGAAGTGCGAGCGTGGTCGCACGCCAGCGCTGGGAGAAAGCTCTCCCAGTGCTGCAGGTACTCCACCTCCATGAGGGGATTAGCTTACAGCGCTGGGGCTCTGTTTACACTGGCGCTTTACAGCGCTGTAACTTGCTGCACTCAGGGGGGTGTTTTTTCACACCCTTGAGCGAGAAAGTTGCAGTGCTGTAAAGCACCAGGGTAGCCATAGCCTCAGGCTGTGAATGTTGACTGGAACAACCCTTAAATACCTTTAAAATCTGGCCCTAAAAACTGGAAGTACTTTCCAGCAATCTTGCTATGGAATTAAGCAATATACATTATATTGTAAGTGCAACACAGTCTTGCATTACAAGCCACCTTTTAATGTATTATATGGAATAGGAACTCAGGCCAAATCTGTTACCTTTAAGCAAGACAGAGGGCCCGATTCTCTGCTTGCTTACACTGGAATGAACCCGGAGTAACTGCTGAAATCCGTGTGAATGGAGAATTCGGCTCAGCGATCTTTGACACCAAATGATATTGGTTCATTTGCAGTATAGAAGGAATGAGTATGTCATACCACAGTCACAATAGGCAAGCATCACTTGATGAAGATGATGATGATGACTGATACCAATGTTGTTTTCTTTCCATGCAGCTTTGGATTCCACCAGCATTTGGTTGCCGCCCAGAGTATGACAATGGACTGGAAGAAATAGTTTTTGGCTTTGAACCTTGGATAATTGTTGTTAACCTTGCAATGCCTTTTTCTATTTTCTATCGTATGCATTCAGCTGCCTCCCTCTTTGAGGTGAATTGCAAAACGTAATCTATAAAGAATCTCAGTGAACAATTGGTTGAATGCATGACTGAATAAATGAAAGGGTGAAAGAATGAATACACCAGCAGCTGTTTGATATTAACAGGTTCTACAACTATTTTAATAAACAAAACTATAGTTAATAGAACTTAATATTCAATATAATTCATTCCCCCACACATTTTATTGTACTTTTTTTTAGACAGACTTTTCAATATTATTGTAGAGTAAAGTTAACCAAAATGTGTCTGAATCTTTTGCTGTCTAAATCATCTGAGGCTCAACATGTGGAAACAAGATATATTTTCTGTGTTATTTGTATTGATGCAGTTCTCCTCTGAATGTTGCCTCTGGATGGGATTTTTCAAAAATTAGGAGCAAAGATCCCATTGCCTTTCCATCAGACCTACGCTCCTAAATTACTTAGGCACCTTTGAAAATCTCACCCTCAATTTTTAGCAAAATGTTTTATAATATAAACTGGAAACATAATCTGTTATTTAGATGGGGAAAATTCTGTTTAATTTTCGGACTGAGAAAAATAATATGTTATCATCTTCCTGAGTACACTGTATGAAAGTACAAACACTGTATAGATTTAGATATGGTACTGTATATAATTCCTTATGAGTTAAACATGATTTTATTCATGAACTCCCATTGTTTTATACTTACTATATGAAATAACTAATGAATAAAGTTAATTTCTTTTAATTGTTCAGGTTGGTTTCCAAATCTTTGAAACTGTTTGAGGGGAAAGCTAATCTTGTAGCTTATGTTCAGCTCCAGGTGACCTGTGTTTAGTCCCAGCACTGCCACAAACTTTCCACGTGACTTCGGAGACGTTTCTTAGTTTCTCTGTACCTCAGTTCTCCAGTTTGTAAAATGAGGATAATAATATCTATTTATCTCACACTGGTGCCGTGAGTCTTAGCTAATAATGCCCGTGAAGCTCGGCAGGATCCTTGGGTGGAAGATCACACAGAAAGACAAAAGTACAATTGTTATTTTTCATGAGCTGCTGGTAACCATGAATATGTGGTGTCAGGAACATAGGAACTGCTATACTGAACCAGGTTAGTGGTCCAGTGGTTTCTCACAGTGGCCAGTACCCGATGCTTCAGGGGAAGGAGCAAGAAACTTGCCATACACCGTTATGGAATAACCTATCCACAAGGAAAGGGGTAACAGGGATAAATATTGTTTACTCCCACCCTGCCTTTTACTGTTAAGTGTACCAGTTTTTCAAGTTCCTTTAT
>NW_020715284.1:0-1350 GCF_002925995.2 Terrapene triunguis | reverse complement strand
ATAGTTGAAATACCCCATTATTATTGAGTTTTTTATTTTTATAGCCTCTCTAATCTCCCTGAGCATTTCACAATCACTATCACCATCCTGGTCAGGAGGTCGGTAGTATATCCCTACTGCTATATTATTATTATTCAAGTATGGAATTACTATCCATAGAGATTCTATGGTACAATTTGGTTCATTTAAGATTTTTACTTCATTTGATTCTATGCTTTCTTTCACATATAGTGCCATTCCCCGACCAGCATGATTTGTTCTGTCCTTCTGATATATTTTGTACCCTGGTATTACTGTGTCCCATTGATTATCCTCATTTCACCAAGTTTCTGTGATGCCTATTATATCTATATCCTCATTTAATACGGATCACTCTAGTTTACCCATCTTATTATTTAGACTTCTAGCATTTGTATATAAGCACTTAAAAATTGTCACTTTTTAGCTGTCTGCCATTACGTGTCAGCCAGCCAGCCCACTCCCCATTCTGAGAATGATGACATATCCACATCATTATGACTTCACAGTTTCCCTTTTTAGGGTACGTCTGAACTGTAGCTGGAGATGTAATTTCCAGCTTGGGTACATGCATTAACTTTTTGATTGAACTAGTGTGCGGAGAATAGCAGTGTAGTCTCAGTGGTGTTCGCAGCAGCCTGGGCTAGCTGCCTGAGTCTCAGATGAGATTGTACGTGGGTGACTAGCCAGTGCCACTACCCAGTCTGCCAAACAGATTTGCTTTGAGGACACTGACAATACAAAACCCATTAAAGTCCCTTTTTTTTAGCTTGTGTATGAGCAGCTGCTGCCGCAATTAATACATTTTTAGGCTAACCCTTGTACGTAGTTATGTAAAATTTTACTGTACATTCAGTAGAACATCAGAGTTATAAACACCTCAGAAATGGAGGTTGTTCGTAACTCTGAAATATTTGTAACTGAACAAAACGTTGTGGCTGTTCTTTCAAAAGTTTTCAACTTAACATTAACTTAATACAGCTTTGAAACTTTACTATGCAGAAGAAAAATGCTGCTTTTAACTGTCTTAAGTTAAATGAAACAAGTACAGAAACAGTTTCATTACCTTGTCAAATCTTTAATTTTAAACTTTCCCTTTTTTCCAGTAGCTTATGTTTAACACGGTACTGCACTGTATTTGCTTTTTTAAAAAAAACCTTCTGTTGCTGCCTGACTGGTTGTTGTCTGTGGTTGCCCAGTCAGTTTGTAACTCTGGTGTTCATAACAAACCCCCTTCCCCACAAACCAGAAACACTATGGGCCTGATTCTGCAACATACTGAACTTCCTCAACTGAAAGCACTCATCACCTTCCATGATAGGACCATATTCT
>NW_020715283.1:0-1350 GCF_002925995.2 Terrapene triunguis | reverse complement strand
ATAGTTGAAATACCCCATTATTATTGAGTTTTTTATTTTTATAGCCTCTCTAATCTCCCTGAGCATTTCACAATCACTATCACCATCCTGGTCAGGAGGTCGGTAGTATATCCCTACTGCTATATTATTATTATTCAAGTATGGAATTACTATCCATAGAGATTCTATGGTACAATTTGGTTCATTTAAGATTTTTACTTCATTTGATTCTATGCTTTCTTTCACATATAGTGCCATTCCCCGACCAGCATGATTTGTTCTGTCCTTCTGATATATTTTGTACCCTGGTATTACTGTGTCCCATTGATTATCCTCATTTCACCAAGTTTCTGTGATGCCTATTATATCTATATCCTCATTTAATACGGATCACTCTAGTTTACCCATCTTATTATTTAGACTTCTAGCATTTGTATATAAGCACTTAAAAATTGTCACTTTTTAGCTGTCTGCCATTACGTGTCAGCCAGCCAGCCCACTCCCCATTCTGAGAATGATGACATATCCACATCATTATGACTTCACAGTTTCCCTTTTTAGGGTACGTCTGAACTGTAGCTGGAGATGTAATTTCCAGCTTGGGTACATGCATTAACTTTTTGATTGAACTAGTGTGCGGAGAATAGCAGTGTAGTCTCAGTGGTGTTCGCAGCAGCCTGGGCTAGCTGCCTGAGTCTCAGATGAGATTGTACGTGGGTGACTAGCCAGTGCCACTACCCAGTCTGCCAAACAGATTTGCTTTGAGGACACTGACAATACAAAACCCATTAAAGTCCCTTTTTTTTAGCTTGTGTATGAGCAGCTGCTGCCGCAATTAATACATTTTTAGGCTAACCCTTGTACGTAGTTATGTAAAATTTTACTGTACATTCAGTAGAACATCAGAGTTATAAACACCTCAGAAATGGAGGTTGTTCGTAACTCTGAAATATTTGTAACTGAACAAAACGTTGTGGCTGTTCTTTCAAAAGTTTTCAACTTAACATTAACTTAATACAGCTTTGAAACTTTACTATGCAGAAGAAAAATGCTGCTTTTAACTGTCTTAAGTTAAATGAAACAAGTACAGAAACAGTTTCATTACCTTGTCAAATCTTTAATTTTAAACTTTCCCTTTTTTCCAGTAGCTTATGTTTAACACGGTACTGCACTGTATTTGCTTTTTTAAAAAAAACCTTCTGTTGCTGCCTGACTGGTTGTTGTCTGTGGTTGCCCAGTCAGTTTGTAACTCTGGTGTTCATAACAAACCCCCTTCCCCACAAACCAGAAACACTATGGGCCTGATTCTGCAACACACTGAACTTCCTCAACTGAAAGCACTCATCACCTTCCATGATAGGACCATATTCT
>NW_020715282.1:0-33944 GCF_002925995.2 Terrapene triunguis | reverse complement strand
CTCCTCTTCCCCGTCCGCAGAATCCTCAGGTGTGGCTGATGAGATTATCCCCGCCTCGGAATCCACGGTCAGAGGTGGGGTAGTGGTGGCGGCCCCCCCTAGAATTGCATGCAGCTCAGCGTAGAAGTGGCATGTCTGCAGCTCTGACCCGGAGAGACCGTTTGCCTCCTTTGTTTTCTGATAGGCTTGTTTGAGCTCCTTGACTTTCACGCGGCACTGCTCTGAGTCCCTATTGTGGCCTCTCTCCATCATGCCCTTGGAGATTTTTTCAAAAGTTTTGGCATTTCATCTTTTTGAACGAAGTTCTGCTAGCACTGAATCCTCTCCCCATATAGCAATCAGATCCAGTACCTCCCGTATAGTCCATGCTGGTGCTCTTTTTCGATTATCAGCCTGCATGGTTATCTGTGCTGATGAGCTCTCTGTGGTCACCTGTGCTCTCCTGTGCTGGACAAACAGGAAATGAAATTCAAATGTTCGTGGGGCTTTTCCTGTCTACCTGGCCAGTGCATCCGAGTTCAGATTGCTGTCCAGAGTGGTCACAATGGTGCACTGTGGGATAGCTCCCGGAGGCCAATACCATCGAATTGCAGCCACACTAACCCTAATTCGAAATTACAATATCGATTTTGGTGCTACTCCGTTCGTCGGGGAGGAGTACAGAAATCGATTTTAAGAGCCTTTTATTTCGAAATAAATGGCTTCGTTGTGTGGACTGGTGCAGGGTTAATTCGATTTAACGCTGCTAAATTCGAATTAAACTCATAGTGTAGACCAGGCCTGTGTCTGTATAGCATGTGTCAAAAGGAAGGGAAGAAGCTGATCACAGAAAGCTGTAGTGTTAAGTGAAAAGGTAAAGAATGATTTCAGGAGAGGCTATTGCAAAACAAGGGCCCAAGGATAATTGTTATTTTTTAAGCATTCGTCAATGAATTAACATGGATGGCAACAAGTATTTCAGCTATATTAATCCCAGAAATGTTCTTCTTTTGCTGGAGCAATACAAGGCATAGTGCCAACTGCTCAGTCTTTTCTTATCACCTCATTGTCAGCACCAAGAAGAAACATTTCTAATTGTATTTATTGAGTAATGACTGCAAGTATTTTTCAAACACAGGTGTTACTGTAGTAGGGAGGTAGCGGGGAGAGATAACTCAGTGGTTTGAGCATTGGCCTGCTAAACCCAGGGTTGTGAGTTCAATTCTTGAGGGGGCCATTTAGGGATCTGGGGCAAAAATTGGTCCTGCTAGTGAAGGCAGGGGACTTAGACTCAATGACCTTTCAAGGTCCCTTCCAGTTCTAGGAGATAAGTATATCTCCATATATTTATATTAAATCTTTGATTTGTATTCATTTCACATGTAAATATTGATTTTGAATTCCTCAAATATTGACCCTTCATCAAGTAATCATGCAATGATCCACCTGGTAACCTCTGATGATGTGGGAAATTTCTGTAATATGTCTGTGTGCCTCAGTTTCCCTCTGTACTTTGCAATGCTACCCAGAAGGGTGCAAAAGAGTTCAACTGTCTTGGGGCAGAGCAGGAGACATGAGGGATTGTGTCACATAACTATCTGAGGTAGAATTAATGGGTTGTTAAAGGACTGGCTGAAACTGACCCATATCAATGTGGAGGATCCACCAAGATAATGGGAGCCCCCAAGGACTGAACAATTGACACTTATCCATGGGAATCTCCAGCAGGTGGAACATGTGAACTCAGCATGGGTCAATGATGGGTTAAGAGTTGGCTGTTGGAAGACACTCGGCAGCTCTCACCTCAGACTAAGGACAAAGAGTCAGAGACAGAGCGAGCCAAGATGGCTTTGACAGCAGCATGGCTCAAGGGCACCCTGATGATGGCCAGACTGAACTCTATCTTAACCTTTGCCTCTCTCTGCTGACCTAAGGACTTTCAGAATCTCTAGGCCACTAATAAATTGTTACCTTGTTTTGAAAAAGCTGCCTGGTGTCACTTCAAATACTGAGAGTATTGTAACCTGAAGTACATGTCTCTCCCGCATGAGTCTGACTTGGCTGGATTCACTGCAGGGAGCCATGAAGAGAGAGTGAGATTACTCATGCCTGAAGGCCTAGTTTCAGAGTGTTGGAAGCCATGGAACTGCCCCTGTGGGTCCTTGGGCCAGAGAACATTAAAGGGGTCTCTCCCAAGGGACGGGTTACAGGCTAGGACATAGATCAGAGCTTGTGCATCTGTGACTTAAGCCACCCAGTTACAAAACAGTATGGCCACATGAGCACGGCATGGCAGCCATCTGGGGTCTTAGTATATTGAAGAATGCCAACACACATGAGGCAGTACAAGGATGGCAGGCTATGTACAATCCTTACCATACTGCCAGTTCCAGTGTTGACACAGTCATTTGCACACCCAATGGCAGCTATTGTTGACTGGAAAAAATTGCATGGTTCACACCCACAGTTTTCCTACTTTGACTTTGATGTGCATCTCCTTCAGGAACCTGCTCCAAGGAATATTTTGGTACTATTTTGCAAAATAAAAGCTCCTGGTAAAAGTGAACCCAGCTGTGGCACAATTGTTGCAAAATGAAGAGAAACACAGATGACTATAACATCCAGGCAGAAGGAACCCATAGCATTATTATTTGTATTACTGTAGCACCTAGGAGCCCTAGACATGAACTAGGACCCCATTGTGCTAGGCACTGTACAGACAACAGGAAGACTGTCCCTGTCCCAAACAGTTTACAATCTAAGGACATTACAAAATTAAGTCAACCTAACTTACATTGGCATACAGCCGTCATAGTAATTACATCACTTGAGCATGTCTTCACTTTGCTCCTTGTATTGGTGGTGCGCATCCTCACCAGAAGCACTTGCACGGATTGAACTGTCATTGTGAGGCATTATGGGATGGCTTCTGAAAGCCAGCAACAGTTGATGTAAGCAATACAATATCTACACTGACACTGCATTGACCTAACTACTTCAACCTCTTGGGGAGGTGGAGTTATTACTTCAGTGTAGTGGGTGAGTTATGTCACTGGGAGCAAAATTGTAGTGTAGACACTTACAGAGTTAGGTCAACCAAACTGCCTTTTGTTGACCTAACTGTGTAATGTAGTTCAGGGCTAAATATAAGACAAGGTATGGATACAAACGAGAACATGGAAACGACACAATGTTAGTCAGCATGATAGACAGTGGTCTCATGCTCTAGGAAGATTTATCAAGTATAATCATTAATAACAAAGATGTCCCTTAGGCTGTTGGGTCCTATATAGAAGAGAGTTGTCACGAGATGAAGGAAAAAGCTTGAGGTGATGCAAAAAATACCAAGGTTGTAAAACAGACAAGGTGCTGAAGTCTGTAGGTAGTACAGCATCAATAGAAAATATTAAGACAAAATGGTATATACGTTGCTGTGTTGAAGAAGCTTCTCATCCTATTAAATCAGTTCTTGTAAGAAGCCACTATATGAGAAGTTTTCAAAGGCAAATGGTGGTGTAACTATCTGAATGTTTCATTGTCTACTGTCGCCTATACACAGGAGTCTGGAAGTGTTTAATAACATACAGCATTTACATATTTGCTGAAGGTTATCTGCTACGAATTGTTGGTTCAGATATACCTGACAGCAAGTTGCACAGTGACATAGGAGAGGTCTGCTACAAATGTAGACACAAGTGGAAGCCCACCCCTTCAATGGTCAACATGCATGTGTTTATGCAGGACTAGGACTCAATTGTGCTAGGTGCTGTGCAAACACAACAGAAAGATAGTTCTTACCCCAAAGAGATTACTGTCTAAGTCAGACAACAGATGGATATGACAGGCTACAGCTATGTGTTTACTTCCACCAGCTTTGTCAAACTAAAAAGGCTTTGTGAGAGCAAAGTTAATTAAGAAAGTGCATAGGGTGCCTCCTATCAAGAATTGAAGCTAGAAGATTGTTATAAAACCCTAGCAAACTCTGGATAGAGTGACCTATAAGAAGAAACATACCATCTCTGAAGTCTTTTGCCGTATCAGTGTATGTTCACCCTGGCCTTAAAATGAGAATATGGTTGGTCTAGCTAAGTCATCAAGGCAATAGCCAACTGGTTATTATGGTGGCCATGAAATCTGGAGCTGATTGTAAGGATTCACCATCTACTCAGATGTTGGAGTCACCAAGCACTATCAGCCTTGTTGTTTCCAATGCCACTGCAGTGTGGACACTTCATCAGCTCAGGCAGGGACTTTGCAGTGCCGTGTGGGAATCAGTAGACCAAATCTAATCCTGATTTAACACCACAGAGGGACTCAAATGCTAGATGAACACCGTGAATTTTGGAAGTCTTGTGGTAGAAGACTCCCTGTACTTCAGAATGGTTGCAAAATGCATAGTCACCTCATCTCTCTGGTGATTCCTCTTTGGTTCATACTGGACCAAATACCCAGCTGGAATCAAACAGGCCAAAAATGGCTAAGCAGGTTTCTGTAACACATACCAGAATGGGGACTGTGACAGTGTGGAATATCTCTGAACAAATTATGACTTCCATTTTGTACACTGTCTTCTATTTTGTGTGTTGACTACCATTTTGTATTCTGTATTGAAAAACCAGTTTGACCTTGGTAAGGTCAGTCTTATGCTGCATTCCAGATAGGTGACCAGCGTAGGAAAAAGACTTGACATCTAGTTGAATGACTATGACTGAGAAGCCATCACGGAGCAATCTAGGGCCATCAATTTTGTCTCTTGACTGCTGTCCCAATCCCATGAAATAATGAAAACTCTGCACAGAAGCCTGACTGGGGAAGGGGCTGGAATATCTTAGCATGGGTACATGGCAAAAGAGAATAGATACTGTATTTAAGGAGGATGGCTTCTCAATGGAGTGGGGTCATCCACTGCCACATGGAAAAGGAACTGGCTGGAGAAAGAAGGCATGGGGCCTCTGCCTGGTCTAAAATGCTGGCAAGACCTCAGAAGGGGTGAGATCAGACTAAGGAAGGGGGCATCGCAGAACTTCTGTTATTTTATAAAGATCTGTAACTCTCTCTTTTTTAAGAGTAAAGTGACAGGTGTTAACCTCGGCTGAGCTTGTTCTTTGCCTTTTGCCATGTTCTCGAAGTGGTTAACCTTTAACCCCAGAGTGACTAGAGACTAGGTGGAGCTCTGAGTGTGCGCAAGTGACTATGGGGGCTCAGGAGGTCTAAGGCACTGGTTCCAGAGTGTGCAGGCAGCGGGACAGTGGAGTTGCACATCCCATGGAAGGATTTTAATCAAGTAGTCTGAGCATGGCGTGTGTCTTACAGACCCAGAGCTAGGAACAATGATCAAGGTTTGCGTGGTGGACCCAGTTGGCTTAGAAGCAAGAACTGATGTCCATCCAGAGGGGGGACTGGGCCAGTTAATGACATAGCCCTTGTCCTTAATTATACCATGGACAAGTTAGAACTTTATTAAGCACCTCTCTTGCATTTAAGTGCCCAAATCAGTAACTAAGCATTTAAAATGTTAGGCACCAAGCCTGAAGATTTGACTTGCTATTGCTTAGCTGCAAACAATTTTCTCCAAGGTTGAGTTAACAAGGCAGCAATGTATTTGATTCTGTGAGGGCTATATTTTGGCAGCTAAAAAATATTTTTTTAAAAAATTCCTGAAAAAAGGTAAGAGTGTTGCAGAATGCAGCTGTAATTTTGATGAAACTAAAAAAATCTGATATCCACATTCTGGCTCTGGCTGTTAAGGTGGTAGATTTGGAGGATTTTACAGCATGTGATTCAATGAGACATTTATAGGCTCACTCATGCAAATTATGTCCCTATATCTTCCATGCTAAGCAAATAAAATGTGTGTTTGTATGTCACAAAGAGTGTGGGTGAGTTACAGTTTGCTGCTGGGTCGTGGTGGTGGGAGTAGGTATAGAGTGATGGAAGTGTGACATTAATTTTTCAGAATAAACGCCCCTGTCATTTCCAGTCCACCCTAACTGGAAAAAACTGCATGAATTTTCTGTTTTTAAAAGGAAATTATTTAGCAAGGATGGGCAATTTCAGCCCAAATAGAGGGTGTTTGAAAATCTATATTTTATTTATTTGTTTGTTTGTCTTGTATAAGCAAAAATAGGAGGTTATAACTAAACCTGTTTTGACACCTTGAGTTTGGCATTCTCTGCTAAGCAAACATTATAATACCACTTATATAACCATTTCACTGAAGGATCTCAGAGTACTTTACAAACGTTAATTAGTCAGGCATCACCACACTCCTGTTATTAAGGCACAGAGGGTTCAGTGACCAGTTCTGCAGGATGCTGAGTGCCCTTGGTTGTCCTGTCTTTAATGGGAACTGAGGGAGTCTCAGCACTTCCCAGCTGCTCAGCACATCATAGGATCAGGCTATATGTGATTTGCCTATGTCACACAGCAATGCCTAGAAGTCGTGACTCTTAGTTCTTTGCTATGCCTACTAGATTGCACTCCCTTGGGTAACAGAGATTCTGCTTGAAAGAAAGGCATTTTATAGCCAGCTGAAGTACTACCTGCCAAAAATAAGATGAGAGGGAACGAAAGTCCCAGATCATGGCAATTACCACATTTCCACCTGAGTGAGATGGAATTGAATTACCTGTTATTAATTCCCCCCCTCCGGATCCCAGACTCCATATGCCTTTCAGGAATCTGTCTAGGAAACACTGACATTCTATCTCGCTCTCTTAATACCACGTGGCTTAGCTCTTTGTCATTATTTGTGGAACCCTTCCACAAAGCTCCCCTGGGAAAGATAAATTAACTAATGGATTTTTCTGCACTGATTATTCTCTCTCTTCCTTTTCCCAAAGCACATCACACCTCTCCACTTCATGTCAGGCACCCCTACTCTAGGCACCGACAAACCACCCACCTCAGTCCTACACCTCCATACAGACCTCCCACCCAAACACCGAGAAACAATCCGCTCTCGCCCGCTTTCAGCATTGACAAACCACCCCTTCTTCAAGCCCTTGCACGGGGAACCCCTTCACCTCTCTTACCCATCCCCTCACAGTTAAGTCGACCAACACCTCCCACTCCCACCAGCACGCTCCATACACCATACTCCTACAGCTCCATCGCACAGCCCTGGCCCCTACACTCTGACAACCCGCCCTCACTCAAATCCCACTGCACCTCTCCATTACACACCCCTAAAAGGAAACCACTCCAGCCACCGCTTGCGTCCTTCGCCCCTACCGTCCCACCGCTACGACTACATTACCCAGTTCCCCACCGCCAAACACCCTGTCCCTCTCTTCCAGCCCCTACACACCGCTCACCCCTCCGCCGTAACAGGCGCACCGCACACCCTGACTCCCAGCTTCAGCTGCCCTACATGCAGCAGACTTCTCTAGCTGCCTTGCATGCACCCCAAAATCTCCCTCGTCTCTGTCCGTCACACGTCTCGCTCCTGCTGAGATGCACATAGACCCGCCATGCCCACCTCCTCACACACACTCCTCCAACAGGCGCACCCCACCCCACAAGCCCCGCCCCAATCCCGCACCGGATACCTAGACACCACCCCTCCGCTCGCTCCTCTCGCACCGGGGGCCCGGGGGCTGGCTGACGCGTGTGAACTGCCCAGGGGTCACTCCCCCGCCAGAGCGGTGTGCGGCTCACATCCAATCCCCTCCCGCGCCAACCCGCGGGCAGTGACAGCGGGACCTGCCCCCGCCACGCCGGCCGGCCGGCTGTATAAAACTCGGGCTCGGATTCCCCGAGCTGCGAAGGCGAGGGAGCGAACACGGTGCGAGCGAGCGAGCGAGCGAGGAGTGCCGCTGCTTGAGCAGGCAGCCGCTCCAAACCCGCGGGGAAGGAGAGCGGAACTTTGTCCGAGGCCAGTGAGACCTGCCCAGGGAGAAGGGAGGAGACCCGGGCAGGAGAAGGGGCAGGCGGAGAGAGGAAGGGAAGCGCGCAGCAGGCTGGCCGCGGAGCTGAGCGCTCTCTGGGAGCGCTAACAGGTGCGGCCAAGTGACCCTGCCCGCTGTCCCGCTCCGCCTCCTCACTCTTACACCGCGAGTAGGGGGGTCCCTGCTGCGGGGGCTTGTCTGTCACCCCCGTTTGTTCCCCCTCCCCCCCGAGTCCCGCTGAGGACCTCGGCCACTCCCAGCAGGTCTCAGGGCTCTCGGCGGGTGGCCGCGATGGTGGAAGATAACGCAGACACCACCTCCAGCCGCGGGGGATGCCCGGACCAGCTGCAGCCGTACCCAAGCAGCCGGCAGCCGGAGGAGTGGGAGATGGAGAAGTCGGTGCAGGGCCCCCCAGGGCAGCCCGGAGGCAGCCGCTTGGTGGGAGGCAGCTACCCGCAGAAAAACGCCGAGATCCTGAGCAGCCAGTACGGCATCAACTTGTTCCTAGCCGGGCTGCTGCTCATGTTCGCCTGGGCTGTGCATGCGGTGGGCATCAGGAAGCAGGATCTGCTCTCCTATCTCATCACCATCATGCTCATCCAGCTGCTCTGGATGCTGTGGTACATCTGCAGGAGCTACACCCAGAGGAGGCTGATCCAAGAGAAAGACACCCACGCAGGAGCCCGCTGGTTAAAGTGTAAGTCGCGGGTCCCACTTCCACTTACTGGCAAAGCCAAGGCCGGGCTTTGGTTTCCCCTGCGAGGATAGCCAGAAAAACCCAGCAACCTCCAGGGGGCTCAGCGCCTCTTAGGGCCAAATCCATGGTCTGTGTACTTGCCCTACCCTTGGTCATATAGTAGTGAAGGTCCCTATACTCCAGCAGAATGGAAATTTCTAGTCGATTCATTCCATGCAACCTGCAACTTGTCAGTCAGGTTACTGTGAAAAGAGAAATTTCACTCCCAGAGGGTTCCTCTGAAATCCCCTAATTTCTACCAGAGCCAGAGAGATGCATCACACCAGTATATTTGAAGTTCCTTTTTGTTATGTTGTTCTTCTGTTCTTCATAATGATCATTTTCTTATTTTCTGTACAAAAACAATAAAAACCAACCAACCAACCAAAAAAAAAATCCACTACATAGTTATATCTAGATATAGAAATAGATGTAGATATAAATTATATGGATACCAATCATACAGGTGAACATACTAAAGACTGAAACCCCCACCCCCCACTCTACTTATTTAAAACCTAGATACCAGGATGGCAGGCACATTGAAAATAGGATAGTTAGGTTAGATCAGGCAATTATGTAGGTGAGAGTCTATTTGTCTAGAGGAATTTGGGACTTGGGAAGTGCACTCTTTTCAAGCAATGCAGTATTATTTATTTTATTGCAGAATGCATCACAGGTGTCAAAGTCTGTCTATACAAATAAGCTATTATTATTTATTACCTGTATTATCTGTAGGAAAGGGATAGGTAAGAGAGTGAGTA
Source organism: Terrapene triunguis (assembly GCF_002925995.2). Classification (NCBI taxonomy): domain Eukaryota; kingdom Metazoa; phylum Chordata; order Testudines; family Emydidae; genus Terrapene; species Terrapene triunguis. The sequence continues at coordinate 24,576 of NW_020715282.1, read as the reverse complement.
AATATTATAATGCCACTATATAAATCCATGATACATCCACACCTTGAATACTGCATGCAGTTCTGGTTGCCCCATTTCAAAAAAGATACATTAGAATGGGAAGAAGTACAGAGAAGGGCAACAAAATGATTGGGGGTATGGAAAACCTTCCTTATGAGGAGATATTAAAAAGACTGGGACTGTTCAGCTTGAAAAAGAGATGACTAAGAGGAGGTTATGTCAGAGTTCTATAAAATCATGAATGGTTTGGAGAAAGTGAATAAGGAAGTGTTATTTATCCCTTATCCATTATCACATAACACAATAACCAGGAGTCACCCAATTAAATTAATAGGCAGCAGGTTTAAAACAAACAGGAGGAAGTACTTCTTCACAGGGCACACAGTCAACATGTGAAACTCATTGCCAGGGGATGTTATGAAGGCCAAAACTATATTGTGGTCCAAAAAAGAATTAGATAAGTTCATGAAGAATAGGTCATCAGGGGCTATTAGCCAAGATGGTCAGGGTTGCAACCCCATGCTCTGGGTGTACCTAAGCCTCTGACTGCCAGAAGCTGGGAATAGAGCACTCAATAATTGCCCTGTTTTGTGCATTTCATCTGAAGCATCTGGCACCAGCCATTGTTGGAAGAGAGGATACTGGGTTAGATGGACCATTGGTCTGACCCAACATGGCCATTCTTATGTTCTTAAGGTGCCATAAGCATTTATGGTGCTTTTCAGACAGGCAAGAAGACAAGGACCCTTCCCCAAGGAGCTTGCAGTTTAGGATATAAACTATGTGTACCATTCAGGTAGCACCTGTAGGCAAAAAAGGGAATTTCTGGGAAGTTTTGCAAGGCTTTTGCAGCAGCAATTATTTGCACCATCATGTGCATATGGGATATAGGCCCTCAATGGTTTTATTTAATTGTGTATTGAATAGTGTGACAAAGTCACATTAACTTAAAAGAATGTAGTGTTTCAGGTTGTAGGAAAAAAGCAAGGTCCTTTGCAGTAACCATTGAGCTGTAGTTTCTCAACCCTACTGTTGTGCCTTCTTTAGTCTCTTATTGTCAGTATTAATAGTACTTGCAATTTGTATTGTTTTATTAAAACCGAAAGTTATACATCCGTTTTCTGCATAATCACTTTGCTAAAAATTTATACTATTAACATGGCATCACATGAATAGTTACTGCTTATTATTTACTATTTCCCATAATAATATGCCATTCTTAGCCATAACTTGGTAGTTAAACAGTTTTACTTTAGTAGGATAGATGGGTCAAATTCTTCTTGGGTGTCATTTGAATTATGCCAGGGTTGAATTTGGCTTTATTTTGGGCCAAGTTCTGCTACCTTTACTCACATTAAGTAGCACTTTACTCCTTGAGTAGTTCCATTAATTGAGGAACAAGATACTACTCAAGGGTGGCAAAATCTGGTCCTTTATCTTGGTGGCACATTTTTTCACTTGCCATGGAGGATATAATGAATCATAGAATCTCAGAAATAAAATATGCAAAAGAACTGTTAGGTCATCTTATCCATTTCCTCCACCAATGCAGGATTGCTCTTTACAGTCTTCCACAATTTCCATTGGATGACTATTTCAGTCTAATAAATTTCACTGTTGGAATTTTTTTTCTGATATTCAGACCACATTTTCCTATGCTTAGTTATTGCTTGGACAATTCTAGACAATTCCTTTAACCAATGTTAGAAGAAAACATACCTGGATTTATTAACAAATGTCCAATCCTGCAGTACTTACTCTGGCAAGACTAACATTACCTTCCTTTTCCAGAGTTAGAACTCCCTACTGATCTCTTAAAAAGTATCAATAATTGTGTAATAAAAATGATTAGCTGGTAGAACTGTTTACAAGTTTGAAAAAAAATAAATGTTTTGTCATTGATTTATTGACTCCAAGACCAGAAGGGATCACTGTGACCATCTAGTCTGATCTCCGGTATAACACAGACCATAGAACTTCCCCCAAATAATTCCTAGAGCATATCTTTTAGAAAAATATCCAATCTTGATTTTAAAACGGTCAGTGATGGAAAATCCATCAGAGCCTTTGGTAAATTGTTATACTGGATAATCACTCTCACCATTAATTACTGTTACCATTTTCATGATAATTTTCACACGTTTTCCTCATTTTTTTGACCAGCTCTATTAGCTAGTTTTTTAGAATGTGCCTCTTTGTTCTCATTGCATAAAGAAAATGTGCATGAATTAACTGGTAAGACTAGAAAAAAGACTGGTTAGACTAGAAAATTTTAATATTTATCTAGATTACTTAGTTGGATTTAATTGTCCAGCGTTTTGATACCCAATAAATGACATATTTTATGTATTTTCTTTAGTCAGTGAATACCATGGTGAAAAGCTGTAACTAGGTTACCACTTATGGCTTGCATTTTACCAGCATAAATGTTGGATGAGAATTACTGAACAAAAACATCTTTTTATATAGTTATGTATCTTTTTATATCCATTTCTAACCAGATCCTTTTGTGACTAGATATTGGCAGTTTGAACCTTAGAGAAGTGTTCTTTCCCAATTTGTATGGTATACAAAGCACATCTCCTGAAGTCTTAATGTAGACAATGTTTCTATTGACTTCAGTGGCTGTTTTGCTTCCTTAGGATTATATGAGCATGCCCCAAGTAATCATTTCCTCAAAGCTTTGAAGAAAGATGCATAAATGAAGTCCTTTGCCTGACTTACTCCAGTGTGGCATTTTCCTGTCGTGATCTCATGGTTAAAAAAAGCCATAGGCACTACACAAGAAAACAGTGAAGATCAATCAAATGAGGTGGACATCTTATGAAAAAAAGGGACAAACAAACAAATTGCTCCCATGAACAAGTTTATTCTATTATTTTCTCCAACATCACAAGTTATACCTAAATTATGGCCAGCCTAGTTAACTTGGACTATGACCCTTAGCCTCAAATTTGAATGTTGGGCATTTTGTATATGTTGTTGGTGTATTGGGCTAAGACATTAGCTGTACTACTTGTTGTTTGAACCAGCCCAAACATAATATTTTTAATTTATATGAGTCACAGAAGACTTCCTTGAAGTCAATGACACAACTCTCATTGACTTCAATGGGAGCAAGTTTGAACCCATAGCATATTTAGAGAGAACCAAAGGAAGCATGTGTGCAGAAATACTCATTATGACATAAATCATAATTACGCGGTGTGGGGGGAAAGTAAGTGTTTCTCCACTGACCATTTAGAATACATGTCTAAAACATGTGAAATCTAGAACCCTCATTAAAGGAAATCCATGACTATGTGTAATACAAAGTTACATGGAAAGGAGTTACAATAAATATACAACAGCTGATTCATGCAAAAACAAGATATGTGCGTAGTGGAGGGGTCTGATGAGGAATCTACGATATGATTATTTATGCTTTTGTGTGTTTAAGCCTGACTTTCTTTCTTTCTTTCTTTCTTCACCTTATTAATGCCTTAAACTCAGTTGAACTCTTCTCATAAGTGATGGAAAAAAAGCATGCAGAATCAGACCCTAGGACTGTGCATCCCTTTCACCAACTGCATTGCTTCACCATTTCACTGTGTTTTAAATTATAAATATATGTATACACCATTTTTTTCTCACTACCATTTTTTTCTCACTTTAGTACTTAACTAAAGTGAGAAAAAATGGTGTAAACATATATTTATAATATATAAAGATTATATATTAGGGTTTGAGCCTACACCACTGAACTCAATGGAAAATTTCCCACTGGGATCAGGATTAGGGTCTTAAATCATTTCCAATCACACACCAAGTCAGTCTATATATTAGAATTTATTAAACAAGAACCACATATGTTTTTCTCCAATGTAATATAAACTGTTGCTGCAGAAGGATCTTGTTTCCTGTTGATGAGATAATTATATTCAAAACGAAATAAATCCTCAAGACATGTTGAAACCATTAGAAAAAATATCTAAATAGACTGATTTTTAAAATTGCATTTTTTTGGTAGTAGTTTCCTTGGTATTTTTAGAAATTAGTCCTGCAAATTATTTTAATGGAATTAACAATGCTAATTCCCTTTAGAACAATATTAATTCCTTGTAGAAGGAAACCTAAGTGACTAACTGCTAAAGCAGTCTAGAATCTACCACCTTACAGTACAATTTACTTGTGTACATAATGAAAAATTATACAGTACGTGTAGTTAAACCTAGGGCCCAATCCTGCAAACACTTCCATATGTGAGTAATGTCACTCACATAATAACTAGTCCAACTGAACTCAATGGGAATACTCACTTGAGTAAAATTACTCACACACACAGGTGTTTGCAGCGTGGGCCCTTAGTTTTTGAACTATAAAAGTGAAAAGTTGAGGCCAAATTCTCTGCTGGTGTAAGGTATATCCCTAGGGATTTTGGTCTTTGGTTTCTTTATATAGTGAGTATTTGTAAAATATGAAACTAAAAATACTAATGGAAATGAAATTCTTCAAGTTGCATTCTGTTTCCAAATCTGTTTTTGTATATTGACAAAGAGCTAATGAATTGAATAAACCGTGTTATTTTAAAAATGTCTGTAGCAAAGTGATTAATGTATTTTTTTTCTCTACTGCACCTGATTTGGAGCTTCTTGTATGCAGTGTTGTTGTAGCTGTGTCAGTCCCAGGATATTAGAGAAACAAGGTGGGTAAGGTAATACCTTTTATTGGACCAACTTCTGGTCCAATAAAAGTTACTACCTCACCCACGTTGGAGCTTCTTGTTCATTTGTAATGAACTGATGAGTACGCTGTAAATATGAATAATTCCCAAACAGCAACAATTACACTATATTTTTAAAATTTTCATTCAAATAAATAGCTCATCTTCAGTAGGGTATTTAACATGTTATTATAAGAATGAAGGGTCTCCTTGGTTAACTTTAATTTTAGGGAACAAAATATATATTGCCCCAAAACAATAATTTCAGTGGAACATCTCATGTTAATAAGGTGAGCAGAATTTGGCCCTTTAAGTATAATATAAATACTGAATAAAGTCAACTCTTGTGATATCATTTACCATCTTTATATCACAATTCTCTTTGAGCAATAAGAAACAGGGACCAAGACACAGTGATCTAAGTTCTGAGGGTCCTTAGCCAGTTTTACCTGGTCTTTATTCAGCTAAAGTTAAGTTAAAGTCAATGGGAGTTTGTCTGAGTAAGGACTTAGGAAAAAACTTGAATAAAGGTCTCAGAGTCTGGCTCAGTAATTTTATCTCCCGTTGTGTCTTGTTGCTTAATTATGCTGGTACAATAAGGTTCAATAGCAACATAGCTGTATCTTATCATATAGCTTTCCAAAATGAGTTCCCATTTAGATCTTTGAAGTGAAAGACATTGGAGTTATACTAAAAAAAACAACAACAACAAAAAACAGTAAAGGAAACATTTAAAAAAACCCTTTAAAAACATTATATAAAAATTTAGACAAACGTTTGTTTGTTTATGTATGTATGTATGTTAAAGTAATGGATCTCAGGATGAAGTCTGAAATCTGAGTGCATTTGTAAAAAGAAAAGCATACAGTTTTTGGTCTCTGACTTATAGTGGTTCAGTATAACCTTCTGAACAATTGAGATGGCATACCAAGTGATTGTATTACTGCCCAGTGTAGGACTCTTGGGTCAGGAGACTGTAACATTATTGTTCAGCTCTGTGAGCGGTATAGTTTGCTGTGTAGCTATATAGTGCATTAATTCATTTGACTGTATAACTGGCTCTGTGCTACAGTTACTTGAGGCTCTGATTCAGCAAGGTGCTGAGCAGCTTCTACAAGATGCTGAATGCCCTCAACTCCCTGGGAACTGTACGATTGGTCCCTACATACTGCATGAGCTATTCATGTATTGTGCTTACGCTTAAGTCCTAGATTGTGAAGGAGCTTTCATGAATTACAGAGCTTTATTGCATGGAGTAAACTGATCTTATGACCATTTACTTATTTTACTGATTAGTAGGGATAGCCTTTTCAAAACATGAATTTTCATTTATTAGTACAGATTCTCTGAAGATGGGTTAACTGTATATTAACATTTTCTAATATTTGTTTTGTCTTAGGTGGGATTACATTATTTGCAGTGATTACTTTAATTCTGGACTCTTTTAAAATTGGATACTTTATTGGATTTTCAAACTGTTTATCAGCAACTGAAGGCATTTTTCCTGTCACACATGCAGTGCATACGCTTTTACAGGTAAAAGTAACCAGTTTTAGCTTGTTGTTATGTCTGTTTTTCTCACCAAGCATAATTTTTGTCTGTTCCTCTTGTTCTGTTTTTCCTAAATTAGTTTCTAAAAACATTAGGAGATAAGTTGTTAAAGGCTAAACTTTTTGTGTATGCATACCCCTTTCTGCATGCAAACTGGGATTTGAGCATGCAGATCAGGCAGTTGAGCAAGAAGTTTCCCAATTTGTATCCAAAAATGCCTGTTTGTATCTGAAAATGAACTAGCTCCTTACACGTAGAGATGTATGTATAAATGTTTCACATGGATAAAAAGGTCTCCTAAAAATTTGATCCCACATTTGGCACGACATACCTTTTTGTAGTTCAAGTTAGGCACATAGTCGTCATAATTTTTTTTATATGAAATGAGACAAATACATTTCACTGTTGCTTCTGCACAGGAACTTGCCATACTGGTTCAGTCCATCGATCCATCTAGTCTGGTCTCCTGCGGCTCTGGCAGTAATGAATAACTGATTCTTCAAAGGAAGGCAAAACCCCTAAATAATGTACTTATGTAGTTGTGCAATGCTTGTTCATCTGGGGAAATTCCTTCCTGAAACAAGTAAATGATGGGTTTTCACCCTGAAGCATGTTATTTGATTACGCACATCACTGTGTGCATAGCAGCAAACATAGCCAATAAGGAGTGTACAATTATCCAGTCGTATTCTAAGTCTAGCCATTTGTCTCCATGTCATCATGTGGCAATGAATTCCACACTTGATTATATGTTGCATAAAGAAGTGTTTCCTTTTCTATTATTTTAAACTTACAGACAACCCCCTTGTTATTATGTAATAGGTCAAAAGGGAGAGACTGATGAGATTTTACAATAGCCTCCATAATGTTGAATACCTGAATCAAGATCCTCTTACAATTTCTCCATCCCGGATGGTGAGCCAGATTATGCACCTGTATGAGGGCCAGGCGCAGTGTGTGGTTGGGGGAGGCGCAACTAGCTTCCATTCCCTTGCACAACCAGCTCTGAAGCAGAATTCCAATTCCAATTCCATGTGCAATGCAGAACTGTACAGAGGAAGGGAAAAATAAAAAACATCGATAACTGATGCTAGTGGGGTCACTTAATGCACCTTCAGAAGGTGCATAGATAACATGGCGATGGGCGCAGTATAAGAACTGTGCCAGAAAATTTGGATTTGATTCAAAACTTTCATAAAGTTTGGAAGCCTTTTGATCCAATGTTTTGGTTTAGTCCCTTTTTAAATTTGGCAAATGTTTCACTGAACAGATGCGCAAATGTGGTAGGAATGTGATCTTCTGGTTAGGTGGCTGGAGATCAGAATTCTCAGTTTGCCAATGAAATGCTGTGTAGACTTAGGCCCACATTTTCAAAAGTGTCCACTAATTTTGAGTTCCTTAAATCAGAGGTTCTGAACATGGACAATTCTAGCTGAAGTCAATGGGGACTGCAGAAAATCAGGCCCTGGATATCTCAAGTTTGGCACCAAAAATTGAGGTGCCCAGAATGAATGGACATTTGAGCCTTAATTTACTGTTAATTAATGTGTTTTGGACATCTCAGAACTCCATTTCACTGGGACCATTATCAGACAGAGCAGACATGCAATGTTCTTTTCAAAGGTTCTATGGAGAAGAAAGAACCATTTTTAGATAAGGGAAGGGCATTAGATCTAATATACTTGGACTTCAGTAAAGCACTTAACTTGATGCCACATGGGAACTTATTAGTGAAATTAGAGAAGATGAGGATCAGTACAAGGTGGTGAATTATAAGGTGGATAAAAGTGCAAAACAATGGGTTGTGCTGAAAGGTGAATTATTGGACTAGAGGTAGGTTACTAGTGGAGTTCCTCAAGGATAAGTCTCGGGATCAATCTAATTCAATACTTTTATTAGTGATTTTGGCACAAAAAGTAGGCATCTGCTAGTGGAATTTGCTGATGATATAAAGTTTTAAGGCATCGTCAATACAGAGGAGGATCGGAATATTATACAGGAAGATCTGGATGACTGACGACCGGAGTAATACAAATGGGATGAAATTCAAAGTACTAAGTGCAAAGTCATGCACTTAGTGTCTAATACATTTTTTGCCATAAGCTAGGGGCTCATCAGTTGGAAGAAACAGAGGAGGATAAAGACCTGGTTGTGTTGGTCTATCACAAGATGGCTATGAATCATCAACATGATGTGAGAGCAAAAAAGACAAATGTGATCCTAGGATGTATCAGGTGATGCATTTCCAGTCGAGATAGAGAAGTATTAATGCCATTGTACAAGGCACTGGTAAGATCTCCTTTGAAATACCGTGTACAGTTCTGGTCACCCATATTCAAGAAAGATAAATATGAACTGGAAAAGGTGTAGAAAAGCACTACTATGAATTGCTGTGCTCTGTTCACTCTCTCTGAAGCATCTGGATATGGCCACTGTTGGAAAACAAAAGACTGGTCTAGATGGACGATTGGTCTGACTCAGTATGACCATTTTTCTGTTCTTATGATGATCAGGGGAATGGAAGACCTATCTTATGAGAGGAGACTGGAAGATTTTAGTATTTTTAGCCTTGCAAAAAGAAGGCAGAGAGGGGTTATGACTGCTTTCTATAAATACATTGGTGGGTAAACACCAGGGAGGGTGAAGAGCTATTTAAGCTAAAGGACAATATTGGTGCAAGAACAAATGGGTATGTACTGGTTAGGAACAAATTCAGGCTAGAAATTAGAAGAAGGTTTCTACCCAGCAGAGGAATGAGGTTCTGGAACAGCCTCCCAGTAGGACTTTTGGGGCCAAACAATTTAATTAGATTTAAGCGAGGGCTAGACAAATTTATGAGTGTGATTGTATGACAGGGTTACTTGTGATGGTAGGGGCAAGCCTTGGGACTCACTTCAAGTCTGATGTTCCTAAAATCTCATGCTTCAGGGTTTCAGCCAGCCATCTGCAGGGATCAGGAAGGGATTCTCCTCTTCCCACCTCAAGCCCCTCAATTATTCTGGGTTGTTTTGTTTGTTTTTTATCTCCTTGCTTACCACAGCTGGAGATGGGACATTGGATGCAATGGGCCAGAGCTGTGAGGTGGCACTGAGCACTCTCTCACTCAAGTTCTTGGCTGGCTGGCACCAGCTCAGGGAGCTCACATGCTCAGGGTCCCCAACATCACATGATCACCAGCCATTTGTGGGGCCAGGAAGGAATTTTCTTCCAGGTCAGATTGTCAGTGACCTTGGGGGTATTTTGCTTTCCTCTGCAGCATGTGGATGCTGGTCACTTGCCAAGATTATCTGGATATATCTCACTTAATCATGTCCCTGCCATTGCAGGGGCCTCAGGCACTGGTGCACCTCGGTCTCTCCTGTTCTCTGCCTGTGGCAAATAATAGTCTAGACTCCTGTGGCCTGTAATACTGTGGTCTAATTTTGGTTGTTGGGTTGAGGGTGTGGGTGTGGGTTGCTTGCGATTTGCAGATTGTCAGACTAGATGATCTGGTGTTCCCTTCTGGCCTTAAACTCTGATTCTATGCCTGACCCCTTTTCAAGCACTTCCCCTATTGTCAGACTTCAGTATTCTGGGAACCTAACTGTGTTTGATGTCTCCAGATTCCATGCCAGCATCCCTTTGGAATCTGGTGTATCATTCCACTATCACCTTGCGTTCCTCATTCATTCCACTAGGTTGCATCAATGGGGAACGAAATCCTGAAGTCTCACTCCATTATCCTTCCACGACCTCAGTATCATCTGATTCTTCTTTCGTCCCCCCCCATTCCCACCTCTCAGACCCAGTCTCCAGTGACGTGCTCTGCCTCTTTAATATCCTCCAAAACTGACCTTTCTGCGCTCTCTTGGCTGCTACAACCTTTGTACCTGCTGTGGTTGTCTCTCAGATTGATTACTACCAACCTTCTCTCCTGCTTTCTGTATGTCACTGTCGTCAGATGCTATATCTCAGGGCCTCCTCTTACTACAGTCACTTCTCCTCCCTGCAGGCTATTCACAGAACCTCTCCACCTTGAATTCCTTCATTGACCTGTCTCTTACCTCATCATTCTCAACATTCTCAGCCTCACCAGGCCCTACATAAATCTCACTGCTGCCTACATCTCTGATCTCACTTCTTACTTTCACTTCCTACATTCCTCTCATTCTCCTTTCCGTTTCCTTCTTTTGGCTTCTTGCCTTTGCTCATGCAGCCACTTTATTCATGGACCATGACTTGTCCATTTGGAGCACTCACTGTGCTCTCCTTCACAGCGCTCCTAAAATCTCACATCTTCCAGGAATTCTTCCTACCTTGTTCCCCTCACCAATGATCTCTCATCTGAACTGTTATCTCATAATTTGTCTCGTGTGTTATTGTTGTCTATTTTAGACTTTAAGTTCCTTGGGGCAGGGGATTCATCTCTCTTGAACATGCTGTAAAGCCCAATGTAAATGTACTGGCCTATACCTTTTAAATTAATAATACTGGTTGCTAATTGACAGGTGCTGCAAGATGAAAGCACTTTAATTAGAAACTTTGTTGGCAGCCTCAACCAAGAAACACTGATGTATGGGTTGGGAACAAGTACGAACCTCTTACCCATCAAAATGCTCCTCTCAGAGAAGGATAGACGCACATAGCAGCACTGCTACTGTTGCAGTTGCAATACCTGTCTTGTGGACAGAGAACTTTATATTTCTGTGCTGTCAGTCTGGTACTTTCCTTCGCATTTTTCACCACTACATGAAAAATAAAAGTCTTTCCAGCTACAGAAACTCAAAGTATGAGATATCTTTTGGATGAGACATGTTTAACGAAGTTTCTACTGTAATCTGTTCCACTGTCTTGTGTATATGAGCGATGTTAGGTTTCTGAGTGGCAGGCAAGTTCTGGGTGAATGGCACAGGGGGCCCAGGGTCATTTCAGATCCATTGAGCCTGATAGCAATGGATCTGCACCAATTTACACCAGCAGAGAATCTGGCCATCAGTGTTTTCCTGTATAACCATCTTCCTTGTTAATACTCACAAATATAGTGACATTTACCCAAATTAACTGATTGTATTTTATCTGTATTTCCATTTAGGTGTATTTTCTTTGGTGTCATGCCAAGGATATTATCCAGTCTTTCAAAACACTTGAAAGGTAAAACGAATGATTTAGCTCTGGAACATTACTTCTAGTTTGTATGTATGTTGTTTTAACATGTATTGCATTATCATATAAAATGCAGATAGTGAAAATTTTTGCAGTCTGATTCTACTTTTACTTATGTTTGTGTAAATTGGGTGCAATTCCATTTACAGGCGTAAGTGAGAGGGTGAATCATTATTTTTTAATTTATATTTTCAATTTAAACAGTGTTTATACTTTAACAAAAATAGTCAAAGAATATGCATAATTTTTCCACTAATTAAATCATGTGACATGACTGCTACAGCATAGTAACTTTTCATCTTTGGAGTTACACATACCTTTCTCAGAGTAAGGAAATATCACCTGTATGTCTCATGTTTAATTTATTTAGCTGTCTGAAGGGTTATTGGCATCAGTCACTGTGTGCAGTAGCTTGCATTCAGTGACACATGTTTGACAACATCTTAAATTGTTATGGGGGAATGCCTTCTTTGGACCAGATATGAATGTGCAAATATACTGTGGGACAAATTCTGTTCTGACGTATGCCCATGTAGCTCCCATTGAAGTCAGAGGGATTTGTGCACACATCTGATGGCAGACCTTGGCATCTACAGTGTGATTTACATATCCCATTAATCGGAAACACTAAATACAGTCAGATGATCTTGAAATAGAGGACTATATTCACTAGCCCGGAACTTGGAAGACCTGGATTCAATTCTCTGTTCTACCATAGACTTCCTGAGTGACTTTGGGCTAGTCATGTAATCTCTCTCTACCTCAGTTCCCCATCTGTACAATGGAATTAATAGCACTTCCCTACCTCACAGGGCTGTTATGAGGATAAATATATTAGAGATTGAGAGTTGCTCAGATACTACGCTAATGGAGACCAGATAAGTGCCTAAGGTAGATAGTGTAAAGTCATAGATTACAAAGACTATACCCATATCTTTATTCACAAAATACATATAGAACAGACAGCACCAATTAAAACTTTCCTACCCAGCTCCCTAAAAATTGGCCCAATTTCCAGGAATTATGGAGTTATGTTTGCTCAGCACCTCCGTAAATCAGGCTCAGTGTGTCTGAACTCTGGCTTGGAAGGAACAACACCAATAGTGCTGGTAGCAGTCTCCTCTCTGCTTGCAGAAGTGTCAACTGTGCTACAGACAGAGGATGGGAGATCACCATCTGATTTCACATTGCAGGCAAACTGAACCAATGATCATGAGACAAATGTTTTTATACCCCATCCCCAAGTTCCTGAGCTGCCCAGTTACCTTACAATTACCATAAAAATCCATTCTTCTTTTAGGGGAATACAGAGCAGCATCCTCTATATCTTAGTGATAGCTCTTTTTATTTTTAATTAAATAGATGGAAATGTCAAACTAGGTAGTATCTATGAAAATACTTCTTAAAACTATGGCTGCACAGGTGGGCAGCATTCCAGTAGAGACAAAATTAAACCATGATTGAAAAAGTAATAAAAAATATAGGCAACACCATTGAGAAAGGGGAAGAAATCAGCAAAAAGACTTACTGTGGCCAGGGATAAAATGTTCAAAAGTGCCTACGTGACTTAGAAACCTAAGTCTTATGGACTTTCAGTGGGATTTAAGCTCCTAACTCACATAGGTACATTTGAAAATTTTACCTGAGATCTTCATGTGGCATCATTGACTTCAGTGGACTCTCCACCCCTAAATGTCAGATCTCCAGCAAGAATAAAAAAGAATGCCCATTCTACTGTCATCATGCATGGTATTGTACAATGATGAAGTACCACAGATGTAAACCAAGAAGTTTATCTGGTGATGCCTGACAAAGGTGGATGGAAAGCGAGCTAGATTGTCGGGCTCAACGAGTAATGATCAACAGCTCAATGTCTAGTTGGCAGCTGGTTTCAAGCGGCGTGTCCCAGGGGTCGGTCCTGGGGCCGGTTTTGTTCAACAACTTTATTAATGATCTGGACGATGGGATAGATTGCACCCTCAGCAAGTTCGTGGATGCCACTTAGTTGGGGGGAAAGATAGGTATGCTGGAGGGTAGGGATAGGGTCCAGAGTGACCCAGACAAATTGGAGGATTGGGCCGAAAGAAATCTGATGTGGTTCAACAAGGACAAGTGCAGAGTCCTGCACTTAGGATGGAAGAATCCCATGCACCGCTACAGGCTGGGGATCGACTGGCTAAGCAGCAGTTCTGCAAAAAAGGACCTGGGGATTGCAGTGGATGAGAAGCTGGATATAAGTCAGCAGTGTGCCCTTGTTGTCAAGAAGGCCAACAGCATATTGGGCTGCATTAGTAGGAGCATTGCCAGCAGATCGAGGGAAGTGATTATTCCCCTCTATTCGGCACTGGTGAGGCCACACCTGGAGTATTGAGTCCACGTTTTGGTCCTCCCACTACAGAAGGGATGTGGACAAATTGGAGAGAGTCCAGTGGAAGGCAGCGAAAATGATTAGGGGGCTGGGGCACATGACTTACGAGGAGAGGCTGAGGGACCTGGGCTTATTTAGTCTGCAGAAGAGAAGAGTGAGGAGAGATTTGATAGCAGCCTTCAACTACCTGAAGGGGGATTCCAAAGAGGATGGAGCTCGGCTGTTCCCAGTGGTGGCAGATGACAGAACAAGGAGCAATAGTCTCAAGTTACAGTGGGGGCGGTCTAGGTTGCATATTAGGAAACACTATTTCACTAGGAGGGTGGTGAAGCACTGGAATGGTTTCACCTAGGGAGGTGGTGGAATCTCCATCCTTAGAGGTTTTTAAGGCCCGGCTTGACAAAGCCCTGGCTAGGATGATTTAGTTGGTGTTGGTCCTGCTTTGAGCAGGGGGTTGGACTAGATGACCTCTCGAGGTCTCTTCCAACCCTAATCTTCTATGATTCTATGAAATGTCATAATGATTCTTGAAACATGACTGCTAAACAAATTACAGGCACTGGCCAAATATTTATAGAAACGAAATAAGAAAATGACTCAGAAACCTCGCCTATGGGTTCTATTCTCTTTAGGTGTGTGTATAAATCTCATGAATCACCAATGAGATTTATGTAAACAGATAGAAAAGAAAATAAGCCAAGTCCTATGACGATATTACTAAGGCTTTCTGACGTATAGAGTAGAGACAGGTGTGGTCCAGTGACCTAAGTTCAGTAGTCGGAGCCAGGAACTCATAAATCCAAATCTTGCCAGCAGCGATGACCCCCTCTGTGGCTCTTAGCAAGTCTGTTCCGCATATTACTCAGCTACCTTACACAGTCACTGTGAGGAGTGAAATAGAAAGAGTGAGAGACAGTATGAGGTGACCCAGTGTGCTGTCTTGTGCTAGGGAGGCAGTGTGGTCCAATAGATACAGCAATGGCCCGGGAGCCAGGAGACCTGCTTTGTATTCCTGGCTCTGCCACTGACCTGTTGTGTGACCTTAGGCAAGTCACTTTCACTATGTTTTTCTCTCCCACCTTTGTTTGTCTTGTCAATTTAAATTGTAAGTTCTTTGAGCCAGGGACTTTCTCTCATTGTGTCTTAATAGAGAGCCAATGAGGTCTGATCTTGATTGGGGCTGCCAAGTTCTAATGTTACACAAATAATAAATATCTGACCAGACCTGGCTTTCATTTTTAGACAGGTTCCTGAGTCCTGAATTAAAAAGTCATATTTTATGCATCACAACTGTGAAAATCCACACACAATACCACTAACTAACACTGTTAGTTGGATCTGGGGGCAGTTCATACAACTGTGGGAATGCTCTTGAAAACAATTATGATGTACTAGTTCTTTACTTCCATTATTAGCTTCACTGCAGCAGCACAATAGAGCCTTTGTTATATGCTCTGCAGTACCTCTATACAGTGTGACATTAAAACATATTGTTCTGTTTGTTTAATCATGTAAAATACTATTCTTTTAGTTTATTTTCAAAATAAGGCTTGCAGTGTGAGATAGTGAAATAAGATCTATTTATAAGTAGATTGCTTATAGTGTGTTACCTCTGAATCGGGGACTTTGTGCAAAGGCAAGATGAAGAATTGATCAGAGAAGCTGGCCAGAAGAAGGAATGCAAACAGATTTGAAACTTGGTGCAAGAGAAGGAAGTCTGCAGTAAGCAGTGGGAAGTGGAGGGACCAAGACTGGCTCACTCTTAGAAAAAAAACACAGTATTCTACAACAATGGGTCAAAACATCACAGTTTGCAATTACTGTTATGTTTTGACCCATTCTCTCACTGCTTACCCCAGACATCTTTCTCTTGCCCCACATTGGATCGCATTCTGAGATTGAGATTTCAAAGCCTCCTAGGGTGTTTAACCACACAATTCCCATTTATTTTAATTGTAACTGTGTGGCTAACTCCCCTATGTGGCTTTGACAATTTCAACCGGGGGATTTGTAGATGGAAATGAATGGAGTGGAATCTGGAGAAGGCAGGGGAATCTCTGTAAGGAAAGGATGACTACAGTGGGTGTGAGGAAGGAGTGCAGAATGCTTTGACATACCTGTGCAGGAGTGGGAGCAGTAGAGCCTATTAACATAAACCTATTCCTGTTTAGATTAGTAAATCGTTGTCATGAATGTGAACTTTCATATAAACCCATCCAGAAAGTCGCTATATAATATATGACTATTTCCAAAGAATGACATGTGCTATTCCTGGCAATAATGCCATCATATAAATATAAACAATGCCATTGTACAAGAGATTGTGGCAAATAAGAGCAGCATCCTACTTACAATACAATTTAATAGATTAAACCACTGCCTTTTTAGAACATCCTGAAAGACCCACCTATCTAACCTGTTTCACCATGAATGTAAGGAGACTGTTTAGCATTTGTTTTACTGCCATTGAGGAATAAAGTAGTGTCAATCTTTGTACCCAGTAAAAAGTGATGGATTCCATTTCAGATAGATGGGGTGAAATCCTTTGTACAGATTGTATCAATAACTAATCTATTTTCTAGGTTTGGGGTGATCCATTCCGTGTTTACAAATTTACTCCTGTGGACAAACGGAGTGTTAACAGAATCAAAACACCAACTCAATGAACACAAGGAAAGACTAATCACACTTGGTTTTGGAAACATAACAATAGGTAAGCTAAAGGGTTGGTATGTTTTTGGAAGTTCTGCTATAATGCATGATCATTCTAAATATGGTATCCCACCAGGTCAACGGTAAGTATCGTACCATACATAATAAGATCCTGATCACCTGCAATGGTCCATACATAATAATAATGGTCCTGATCACCTGCAACTCCTATTTCCTTCAGTGGGAACTGATGGTTCTCAGCGCCTTAGTGAATCAGGGCCAGAGTAACAATAATGTCCACAGACTCTAAAAAAAGGCATGTTGTAAACATTTATTTTGTTGTATAAAATCCCCAAAGCACCTATCCAGTAAGAAAGCACAGAGGGTAATTGAACAAAGCATGTAGTTAAAAGAGCTTTTAATTGGTGCCATATTGCTAGTGGTAAGCATCTCTCATGACATGGGCCCAATCCTGCAAAGCCTGTCAGGTGAGGAGTCCCACTGAATTCAATGGAACTGCTCCAGTGGCACCAATGCAGATATTTCTTATGGAGGGGAAGCAAATTCCAGCCCCTGTCCCACCCCCACCTGGGACCCTGCTCTAGTCCCCACTCATTCTCTGGTCCTCTTCCTGCACGGTCTCCCTTGGCTGGAGAGACTCTCCTCTCTTTTACACAGTACATGAGCCAGTGGCACCAGGAGTTGAATTCTCAGCAGACTTCTCTGCACTCCACCGTACAGGAACAGACTTCTGGTGCACCAGGGTGGGGGGAGAGCGGGGGAGGTCAAATTTAAGTAGCATTGTGACCGCACAGCTGAAGCGATGTTCCAGACCACTCTGGCAGCCACTGTACTTATTTAGTATTGGACCACTGCTTAAAAGTGCTGTGCACCTCCCTCCCTGCTCTGCAGCCTATGGAACTTTAAGCGAGTGCAAAACCTTTGGGGAGGGGGTGGAGCAGCATTCGCCCTCCTCCTCCGCTTAGCCAGCCCCCACCAATTAGCGCTACTGAAATAAAGATTCTGTATGTCAGTGCTGGTTTGCCTTCTGTATTGTAAAAGTCTCTTCTCATAATGGACAATTTTCTCCACTGATAATATGTCACAGACTTTGACAAATTCTGAACATGATCCTCTGAGGTGCTGAGCACCTTCAACTCCCAATGAAATCAAGGGAAGTTGAGGGTAGTCAGCATCTTAAATGGGAGATAAATGCACTCTGCAGGTGAGGGTACTTCTCTTCTGCTCCCAAAATTGTTCTGCAGGATTGTTTGGGATCATGCTAATCCTCACTGCAGGTGATGGAGAAGAGAGCCAGAGATATGCAAGGAGTGAATAGGTTTGCAGCTTTGGTGTAAATACTTTTTCCCGAGTTAATCCAATAGCACCTGGATCTTAACAACCCCTTGTTTTGGTTTTTCAAAACCAAAACCCAAACCAACCACATTTTTGTCTCTCTCTATTGCAGATTAGCTGAAAATAGTTTGCAATTTTCCATTACTCCCAGTAGAGTTCAAGGTAAATTCCAAAACTGGTAAAAAATATACTTAATAATTAGGGTTGCCAACTTTCTATTGGCACAAAACCGAACACCCTAGCCCTGCCCCTTCCTCGAAGCCCCGCCCCTTCACCCGAGGCCCGACCCCCCACTCATTACATTCCTCCTCTCTCGGTGGCTTGCTCTCTCCCACCCTCACTCACTTTCACTGGGCTGGGGGGTTGGGGTGCGAGAGGGGTGAGGGCTCTGGGGTGGGGCTGGGGATGCAGGGTTTGAAGTGCAGGAGGGAGCTCTGGGTTTCGGAGGGGCTCAGGGCTGGGGGTTGGGGTCAAGGCTCTGGGCGGGAGCTGGAGATGAGGGGTTTGAGGTGCAGGAGGGGGTTCCAGGTTTGGAGGGGGGCTCAGAGCTGGGGAAGGGGATTGGGGTACTGGGTTGGGGCACGGGCTTACCTGCGGCGGCTCCCAGTCAGCGGTCCAGTGGGATGCTAAGGCTGGCTTCCTGCCTGTCCTGGCAGCGCGGACTGCGCTGCATCCCGGAAGCAGCCAGCAGCAGGTCTCACTCCTAGGGAGAGGCGGGCAGGCGGCTTTGTGCGCTGCTCTCACCTGCAGGCACTGCCCTCTCCAGCTCCCAATAGCCGGTGCTGACCGGAGTGCCAGGGTCCCTTTTCAACCGAGTGTTCTGAAAACCGGACACCTGGTCACCCTATTAATAATATAGTCGACATTTTCAAAAACTACCTCTGAAATTGGACCCACAGTTTTATACCTACAATTTACAAGTTTTATCCCGTACAGGTACAAATAGAATCCAGATGCCGCATTACCTGATTGCTGCTGCAGATCCAGTATTTAGATATGTAGTTCAGAGATTTTCTCCAGTTGTACTGCATAGAGCACTGGTGGTCTGTGGAGAACATGCCAGCGTCCAGTAGAGAGCAGGTTATTGGCTTCCCTCCTAGTTTCCATCTGTTAAATTGCATTTAGAGACAGCTAAACTACATTCAAACATTCAGAACCTCAAAGATACGAACACCAGAGTTCTGGACTTACCAGTCAACCAGACACCCTCTGGAACCGGAAGTAATCAGGCAGCAGCGGAGACGCACACAGACACAAAAAAAGCAAATACTTTACTGCCTTGGGACTTTAGCCCTGGGGCTCAGGGCTTCAGCCGGGGGGGTGGGGGTTAAGGCTGCAGCCACAGTGTAGGTGGGGATCAGGGCTCTGGGCAGGGTGGGGGTCATGGCTTCTGACCCTTGGGATCACCAGGGCTCAGGGCTTTAGATCTGGGGGGGAGCACTGGGGCTTGGGGCTTCAGCCCCATGGCTCCGCTCCTAGTTTCAGTCTGGGGCTTGGGGCTTCAGCTCTGTGGCTCCTTTCCTGGCTTCAGCCCGAGCCCCGGCCCCCCCATGGCAGAAGCCAGGAACGGAGCCACAGGGCTGAAGCCCCGAACCCTGGCACCCCACCTCCCCCTGCCCATGAGGCTGAAACCAGGAACAGAGCCACAGGGCTGAAGCCCCGAGCCCCAGCGCTACTTCCAGATCCAAAGGCCTGAGCTCTAATGCTCCCGGTGGTCAGAAGCCCGGACCGCCCCCTACCCAGAGCTCTGCCCCCCCTTCCCCGCATGGCTGCAGCCCCAATGCCCCCTCCCCCAATGGCTGAAGTCCGTAAGGTCTTGTTTGGAGTTATGGACAACCTCCATTCCCGAGGTGTCCGAGGTGTCCAGGTGTCTGAGGTTCTACTGTATTACTTTTCTATGTGATAAATGGCTGTGGTTGCCACAGAAGAGATGCAATTGCAAATCGTAAAACATAGTCCATGCAATTGTGGATGACTGAAGTAGGTGATCGATGAGACAATCTCTATATTAACATGTGTTCCACATCAAGTACTGATTTGAGAACTCTGTTTGCACCTCTGTGTAGTTCGCACTAAAAACAAAAACCCCACAGGCACAAATATTTGTGGGTGAAATTTTAGACCCAAGTTAGCACATAAGAACAGCCATACTAGGTCAGACCAATGGTCCCTTTAGCCCAGTATCCTGCCTTCTGACAGTGGCCAGTGCCAGTTGCTTCAGAGAGAGGGAAAGAACAGAACAAGGTAATTTGAATGATTCCTCTAGTCCAGTCCCAGCTTCTGGCAGGTTGAGGTTTAGGGAGCATGGGGTTTCGTCTCTGACCATTTTGGCTAATAGCCATTGATAGACCTATCCTCCATGAACTTATTTGATTCTTTTTTTAACCCAGTTATACTTTTGGCCTTCACAACATCTCCTGGCAATGAATTCCACAGGTTGACTGTGTGTTGTGTGAAGAACTGCTTCTTTAGGTTTGTTTTAAACCTGCTGCCTATTAATTTCATTGGGTGACTCCTACTTCTTGTGTTATGTGAAGGGGTAAATAACACCTCCCTATTCAATTTCTCCATACCATTCATGATTTTATAGATCAGTATCATATCCTCCCTTAGTTGTCTCTTCTAAGACGAAAAGTACCATGCTTTTTAATCTCTCCATGTATAGACGCTTTTCCATACCCTTAATCATTTTTGTTGCACTTCTCTACACCTTTTCCAATTCTAATACATCTTTTTTGAGATGGGTCAACCAGAACTGCACACAGTATTCCAGATGTGGGAATACCATGGATTTAAATAGTGTCATAATGATATTTTCTTTTTAGATATTTTTATTATCTATCCCTTTCACAATGGTTCCTAACATTCTGTTAGTTTGAGTGCTGCTGCACATTGAATGGATGTTTTCAGAGAACTATCCATGATGACTCCAAGATCTCTTTCTTGAGTGGTAACAGCTAATTTAGACTGCAACATTTTGTACGTATAGTTGGGATTATTTTTTCCAAAGTGCATTATTTTTCAATTATCAGCACTTAATTTCATCTGCCATTTTGTCATCGTCACCCAGTTTAGGAGATCCCTCTGTAACTCTTCACAGTCAGCTATGGACTTAACTATATTGAATAATTTTGTATCATCTGCAAATTTTGCCACCTCACTATTCACCCCCTTTTCCAGGTCATTTATGAACATGTTAAATTTAACATCCTTGTAGGGTACCACAGTAGCATTTAACTTCAAAAAGGGGAACTACACAAAAATGAGGAGGCTAGTTAGATGAAATTAAAAAGAATAGTCACAAGAGTGAAATGCCTGCAAACTGCATGGAAGATTTAAAAAAAACCCACAATAGAGGTTCAAACTAAATGTATATCTCTCCCCCGCCCCCCCAAAAAAAACAGTAAGAAGACCAAAAATGTCACCATGGCTAAACAACAGAGTAAAAGAGGTGGTTAGAAACAGAAAGATATCTTTTAAAAATTTGAAGTAAAATTCTACTGAGGAAAATAGAAAGAAGCATAAATTCTGGCATGCCAGATTTATTGTAAAAGTATAATTAGGTAGGCTAAAAAAGACTTTGAAGAGCAACTAGCAAAACACACAAAACTAACAGCTAACATTTTTTAAGTACATCAGAAGCAGGAAGCCTGCCAAACAATCAGTGGGGCCACTGGATAATTGAGGTGCTAAAGGATCACTCAGGGAAGACAAGGCTATTGCAGAGAAGCGAAATGAATTATTTGCATTGGTCTTCACTGCAGAGGATGTGAGGGAAATTACTACACCTGAGCCTAGGGTGACCAGATGTCCCGATTTTATAGGGACAGTCCCGATTTTTGGGTCTTTTTCTTATATAGACTCCTATTATTACCCCTCACCCCCTGTCCTGATTTTTCACACTTGCTGTCTGGTCACCCTACCTGAGCCATTCTTTTTAGGTGACAAATCTAAGGAACTGTCCCAGTTTGAGGTGTCAATAGAAGAAGTTTTAGAACAAATAGATAAATTAAAGAGCAGTAAGTCACTAGGACCAGATGGTATTCATCCAAGAGTTCTGAAGGAACTCAAATATGAAATTGTAGAACTACTAACTGGTATGTAACCTATCACTTATACCAGCCTCTGTACCAGATGATTGGTGGGTAGCTAATGTGTAGCTGACTTTTTTAAAAGGCTACTGAGGTGATCCTGGTAATTACAAGCTAGTAAGCCTAACTTCAGTACTAGGCAAATTGATTGAAACTATAGTAAAGAACAGAATGATCAGATACATAGATGAACACGATATGTTGGGGAAGAGTCAACATGGTTTTGTAAATGAAAATGATGTTTCACCAATCTGTTAGACTTCTTTGAGGGGGGTCAACAAACATGTGAACAAGGGTGATCCAGTGGCTATATAGTGTACTTGGACTTGGTGTTCCAAAACACCTGACTTCTAGAATCTGGGACTGGGTGACAGGAACTGGATCACTCGATAAAGTGGCCTGTTTTGTTCACTCCCCTTTGAAGCATCTGGCACCGGCCACTGTCAGAAGACGACATACTGGGCAAGATGAACCAATGGTCTGACCCAGTATGACCATTCTTATGTTCTTATGTTGAACAGCACAGGTACCAGTACAGATCATTGGGGGGATGCTGCTATTTACCTCTCCCCATTGTGAAAACTGTCCATTTATTCCTAACCTTTGTTTCCTATCTTTTAACCAGTTACTGATCCATGAGGGGACTTTTCACTCTTATCCCAGGGCTGGTTTGTTTGTTTAACAGCCTTTGGTGAGGGATCTTGTTAAAGGCTTTCAGAAAGTCTAAGTACACTATAGTTGTGACCTGTTTGAAAATTTGTCCCATATATGTAAATTTATATATTACAGATAAATTCAATGCAAAATAAAAGTGATAATTAGTTTCTCCTTTACTATCCTGACAAGATTGAGCCTGTGTTTTCCCTACAACAGGTGGTAGAAGCCATAATTCACAGTTTGGTAGAGAAATGGGAAGGGAATTGATTTTTAAATATTTTATTTTAAATAAAAATATTGGTAATATTTAAGTGTAAGTATATAAAGACCAATTATCCTATCACGTACACATGTGTAAATCAGGAATAAAGTCAGTGCAGTTACATTGGTGTATAACTGAAAGGGGAACTAGGCCCCTACACAGTTAGGACTCAATTCTGCATCTGTTCCAGATATGGAACTCCTATTGGCTTCTGTAGGAGTTTCATCTGCAGAATGGAAGCAGAATCAAGCCCCTACTCGTTTGGGATCTTAAATATTTTAAATACATTGTTCCCTCAAAACTGTGCTGAACTTTAAGAGATGTCTGTGAATTTTTAACATTCATTTTTTATAAGGATTTTGCCTAGAAATTGTAATAAGGCTATAGTTCAAATTTTGGAGGAGGTGCAAAAGTTGCTCTCAGACTAGTGATTTTAGTGTCCAACACCCAGCTAATTTTTTTTTTTTTTTGCAGGTGACTAAATGTACGACATGAGCTGTCTGAGTGAAATCATTATTCTCCCTGTTGTGGTTGTCTCATTTAAAAGAAAAAACATTTATTTCACAACAAATTCTAATCTCTTTCTCCTTTTTTTTTTTGTTTTAGATGACCATGCACCCCAATGTAATTGTACAACAACTCTCTGTTCGATATTTTCTCAAGGAATGTATTACCTTTATCCCTTCAACATAGAGTATCATATTTTAGCATCCACAATGCTCTATGTCCTGTGGAAGAATATCGGACGCAAAGTAGAACACCACCACCAACACAAAATACTGTTCAAGTTTCATGGCATAACAGTGGGCACGATTTTTGGACTAATTGTGCTGATTAGCACAATAGCAGTCGTTGTTGTGTATTTAATTCAGATAGGACGTTCGAAAATCAAGAGTGAGTTAGCACTTACTATGTTTTACTTATATGCTATCTCCGTACTGACTCTTATGTGTGCAGCTGGAATTGTCGCCCTTCTAATTTACAGACTAGAAGAAAGATCAATGGATAATTCAAAAAATCCTGCCAGGAAACTTGATGCAGACCTATTAATTGGCACAGCTTCAGGTTCCTGGCTCCTCTCTTGGGGTTCTATCCTAGCGATTATCTGTGCCCAGTCTCATCCGAAATACACATGGTACAATCTTCCTTATTCCATCCTGGTTATTATTGAGAAATATATTCAGAATCTCTTTATCATTGAGTCCATACATCGTGAACAGGAAAAGATGAATGATGATATTAAAACTCTTCGAATAGTAACTGTATCCAGTGGGAGCACTCTGTCACTTACCCCATCATACAAAGAAATTTACACTGGAGCAGCTGATATGGACAATGGAAAGTTTCCATACATGTTTGATGGGAATATCTACATGAGAGAAAGAAGTGGCGGTGATGGTTTTGGTGAAGTCAGGAGTCAAGCTAGCAGTCCAGTCACACACTCAACCTCCGATTTCTCACTGTACAGTCGAAACTCAGTTAACAATAAGAGGAGAATCCTGAAGAACATTGCAGCATTTTTATTCCTGTGTAATCTTTCGGTAAGGTATTTTGAATGTAATTCACAAAATTAATACCAAAAAGCTCCCTAAAACCACCAAGACTGAGAAGAATATTAATGTTACTCAGTTTTACTCTTTATAATAAGTGAATTCTAGTGCTTGTGAAAGGAGGTGGATTGACTGCACCATTGGGGAATAATGTCTACTTAGAAGTGGAATAGGCATGGGAGAAGGTATTTAACCTTGCAGACTAAAGTCTGTTTATCCACAGTACAGGAATGGCACAGGCAGTG
>NW_020715281.1:0-33979 GCF_002925995.2 Terrapene triunguis | reverse complement strand
CTCCTCTTCCCCGTCCGCAGAATCCTCAGGTGTGGCTGATGAGATTACCCCCGCCTCGGAATCCACGGTCAGAGGTGGGGTAGTGGTGGCGGCCCCCCCTAGAATTGCATGCAGCTCAGCGTAGAAGTGGCATGTCTGCAGCTCTGACCCGGAGAGACCGTTTGCCTCCTTTGTTTTCTGATAGGCTTGTTTGAGCTCCTTGACTTTCACGCGGCACTGCTCTGAGTCCCTATTGTGGCCTCTCTCCATCATGCCCTTGGAGATTTTTTCAAAAGTTTTGGCATTTCATCTTTTTGAACGAAGTTCTGCTAGCACTGAATCCTCTCCCCATATAGCAATCAGATCCAGTACCTCCCGTATAGTCCATGCTGGTGCTCTTTTTCGATTATCAGCCTGCATGGTTATCTGTGCTGATGAGCTCTCTGTGGTCACCTGTGCTCTCCTGTGCTGGACAAACAGGAAATGAAATTCAAATGTTCGTGGGGCTTTTCCTGTCTACCTGGCCAGTGCATCCGAGTTCAGATTGCTGTCCAGAGTGGTCACAATGGTGCACTGTGGGATAGCTCCCGGAGGCCAATACCATCGAATTGCAGCCACACTAACCCTAATTCGAAATTACAATATCGATTTTGGTGCTACTCCGTTCGTCGGGGAGGAGTACAGAAATCGATTTTAAGAGCCTTTTATTTCGAAATAAATGGCTTCGTTGTGTGGACTGGTGCAGGGTTAATTCGATTTAACGCTGCTAAATTCGAATTAAACTCATAGTGTAGACCAGGCCTGTGTCTGTATAGCATGTGTCAAAAGGAAGGGAAGAAGCTGATCACAGAAAGCTGTAGTGTTAAGTGAAAAGGTAAAGAATGATTTCAGGAGAGGCTATTGCAAAACAAGGGCCCAAGGATAATTGTTATTTTTTAAGCATTCGTCAATGAATTAACATGGATGGCAACAAGTATTTCAGCTATATTAATCCCAGAAATGTTCTTCTTTTGCTGGAGCAATACAAGGCATAGTGCCAACTGCTCAGTCTTTTCTTACCACCTCATTGTCAGCACCAAGAAGAAACATTTCTAATTGTATTTATTGAGTAATGACTGCAAGTATTTTTCAAACACAGGTGTTACTGTAGTAGGGAGGTAGCGGGGAGAGATAACTCAGTGGTTTGAGCATTGGCCTGCTAAACCCAGGGTTGTGAGTTCAATTCTTGAGGGGGCCATTTAGGGATCTGGAGCAAAAATTGGTCCTGCTAGTGAAGGCAGGGGACTTAGACTCAATGACCTTTCAAGGTCCCTTCCAGTTCTAGGAGATAAGTATATCTCCATATATTTATATTAAATCTTTGATTTGTATTCATTTCACATGTAAATATTGATTTTGAATTCCTCAAATATTGACCCTTCATCAAGTAATCATGCAATGATCCACCTGGTAACCTCTGATGATGTGGGAAATTTCTGTAATATGTCTGTGTGCCTCAGTTTCCCTCTGTACTTTGCAATGCTACCCAGAAGGGTGCAAAAGAGTTCAACTGTCTTGGGGCAGAGCAGGAGACATGAGGGATTGTGTCACATAACTATCTGAGGTGGAATTAATGGGTTGTTAAAGGACTGGCTGAAACTGACCCATATCAATGTGGAGGATCCACCAAGATAATGGGAGCCCCCAAGGACTGAACAATTGACACTTATCCATGGGAATCTCCAGCAGATGGAACATGTGAACTCAGCATGGGTCAATGATGGGTTAAGAGTTGGCTGTTGGAAGACACTCGGCAGCTCTCACCTCAGACTAAGGACAAAGAGTCAGAGACAGAGCGAGCCAAGATGGCTTTGACAGCAGCATGGCTCAAGGGCACCCTGATGATGGCCAGACTGAACTCTATCTTAACCTTTGCCTCTCTCTGCTGACCTAAGGACTTTCAGAATCTCTAGGCCACTAATAAATTGTTACCTTGTTTTGAAAAAGCTGCCTGGTGTCACTTCAAATACTGAGAGTATTGTAACCTGAAGTACATGTCTCTCCCGCATGAGTCTGACTTGGCTGGATTCACTGCAGGGAGCCATGAAGAGAGAGTGAGATTACTCATGCCTGAAGGCCTAGTTTCAGAGTGTTGGAAGCCATGGAACTGCCCCTGTGGGTCCTTGGGCCAGAGAACATTAAAGGGGTCTCTCCCAAGGGACGGGTTACAGGCTAGGACATAGATCAGAGCTTGTGCATCTGTGACTTAAGCCACGCAGTTACAAAACAGTATGGCCACATGAGCACGGCATGGCAGCCATCTGGGGTCTTAGTATATTGAAGAATGCCAACACACATGAGGCAGTACAAGGATGGCAGGCTATGTACAATCCTTACCATACTGCCAGTTCCAGTGTTGACACAGTCATTTGCACACCCAATGGCAGCTATTGTTGACTGGAAAAAATTGCATGGTTCACACCCACAGTTTTCCTACTTTGACTTTGATGTGCATCTCCTTCAGGAACCTGCTCCAAGGAATATTTTGGTACTATTTTGCAAAATAAAAGCTCCTGGTAAAAGTGAACCCAGCTGTGGCACAATTGTTGCAAAATGAAGAGAAACACAGATGACTATAATATCCAGGCAGAAGGAACCCATAGCATTATTATTTGTATTACTGTAGCACCTAGGAGCCCTAGACATGAACTAGGACCCCATTGTGCTAGGCACTGTACAGACAACAGGAAGACTGTCCCTGTCCCAAACAGTTTATAATCTAAGGACATTACAAAATTAAGTCAACCTAACTTACATTGGCATACAGCCGTCACAGTAATTACATCACTTGAGCATGTCTTCACTTTGCTCCTTGTATTGGTGGTGCGCATCCTCACCAGAAGCACTTGCACGGATTGAACTTTGTGAGGCATTATGGGATGGCTTCTGAAAGCCAGCAACAGTTCATGTAAGCAATACAATATCTACACTGACACTGCATTGACCTAACTACTTCAACCTCTTGGGGAGGTGGAGTTATTACTTCAGTGTAGTGGGTGAGTTATGTCACTGGGAGCAAAATTGTAGTGTAGACACTTACAGAGTTAGGTCAACCAAACTGCCTTTTGTTGACCTAACTGTGTAATGTAGTTCAGGGCTAAATATAAGACAAGATATGGATACAAACGAGTACATGGAAATGACACAATATTAGTCAGCATGATAGACAGTGGTCTCATGCTCTAGGAAGGTTTATCAAGTATAATCATTAATAACAAAGATGTCCCTTAGGCTGTTGGGTCCTATATAGAAGAGAGTTGTCACGAGATGAAGGAAAAAGCTTGAGGTGATGCAAAAAATACCAAGGTTGTAAAACAGACAAGATGCTGAAGTCTGTAGGTAGTACAGCATCAATAGAAAATATTAAGACAAAATGGTATATACGTTGCTGTGTTGAAGAAGCTTCTCATCCTATTAAATCAGTTCTTGTAAGAAGCCACTATATGAGAAGTTTTCAAAGGCAAATGGTGGTGTAACTATCTGAATGTTTCATTGTCTACTGTCGCCTATACACAGGAGTCTGGAAGTGTTTAATAACACACAGCACTTACATATTTGCTGAATGTTATCTGCTACGAATTGTTGGTCCAGATATACCTGACAGCAAGTTGCACAGTGACATAGGAGAGGTCTGCTACAAATGTAGACACAAGTGGAAGCCCACCCCTTCAATGGTCAACATGCATGTGTTTATGCAGGACTAGGACTCAATTGTGCTAGGTGCTGTGCAAACACAACAGAAAGATAGTTCTTACCCCAAAGAGATTACTGTCTAAATCAGACAACAGATGGATATGACAGGCTACAGCTATGTGTTTACTTCCACCAGCTTTGTCAAACTAAAAAGGCTTTGTGAGAGCAAAGTTAATTAAGAAAGTGCATAGGGTGCCTCCTATCAAGAATTGAAGCTAGAAGATTATTATAAAACCCTAGCAAACTCTGGATAGAGTGACCTATAAGAAGAAACATACCATCTCTGAAGTCTTTTGCCATATCAGTGTATGTTCACCCTGGCCTTAAAATGAGATTATGGTTGGTCTAGCTAAGTCATCAAGGCAATAGCCACCTGGTTATTATGGTGGCCATGAAATCTGGAGCTGATTGTAAGGATTCACCATCTACTCAGATGTTGGAGTCACCAAGCACTATCAGCCTTGTTGTTTCCAATGCCACTGCAGTGTGGACACTTCATCAGCTCAGGCAGGGACTTTGCAGTGCCGTGTGGGAATCAGTAGACCAAATCTAATCCTGATTTAACACCACAGAGGGACTCAAATGCTAGATGAACACCGTGAATTTTGGAAGTCTTGTGGTAGAAGACTCCCTGTACTTCAGAATGGTTGCAAAATGCATAGTCACCTCATCTCTCTGGTGATTCCTCTTTGGTTCATACTGGACCAAATACCCAGCTGGAATCAAACAGGCCAAAAATGGCTAAGCAGGTTTCTGTAACACATACCAGAATGGGGACTGTGACAGTGTGGAATATCTCTGAACAAATTATGACTTCCATTTTGTACACTGTCTTCTGTTTTGTGTGTTGACTACCATTTTGTATTCTGTATTGAAAAACCAGTTTGACCTTGGTAAGGTCAGTCTTATGCTGCATTCCAGATAGGTGACCAGCGTAGGAAAAAGACTTGACATCTAGTTGAATGACTATGACTGAGAAGCCATCACGGAGCAATCTAGGGCCATCAATTTTGTCTCTTGACTGCTGTCCCAATCCCATGAAATAATGAAAACTCTGCACAGAAGCCTGACTGGGGAAGGGGCTGGAATATCTTAGCATGGGTACATGGCAAAAGAGAATAGATACTGTATTTAAGGAGGATGGCTTCTCAATGGAGTGGGGTCATCCACTGCCACATGGAAAAGGAACTGGCTGGAGAAAGAAGGCATGGGGCCTCTGCCTGGTCTAAAATGCTGGCAAGACCTCAGAAGGGGTGAGATCAGACTAAGGAAGGGGGCATCGCAGAACTTCTGTTATTTTATAAAGATCTGTAACTCTCTCTTTTTTAAGAGTAAAGTGACAGGTGTTAACC
The DNA here is from genome assembly GCF_002925995.2 of Terrapene triunguis. Lineage (NCBI taxonomy): Eukaryota > Metazoa > Chordata > Testudines > Emydidae > Terrapene > Terrapene triunguis. The sequence goes on along the minus strand of NW_020715281.1, from coordinate 28,916 downwards.
TCGGCTGAGCTTGTTCTTTGCCTTTTGCCATGTTCTCGAAGTGGTTAACCTTTAACCCCAGAGTGACTAGAGACTAGGTGGAGCTCTGAGTGTGCGCAAGTGACTATGGGGGCTCAGGAGGTCTAAGGCACTGGTTCCAGAGTGTGCAGGCAGCGGGACAGTGGAGTTGCACATCCCATGGAAGGATTTTAATCAAGTAGTCTGAGCATGGCGTGTGTCTTACAGACCCAGAGCTAGGAACAATGATCAAGGTTTGCGTGGTGGACCCAGTTGGCTTAGAAGCAAGAACTGATGTCCATCCAGAGGGGGGACTGGGCCAGTTAATGACATAGCCCTTGTCCTTAATTATACCATGGACAAGTTAGAACTTTATTAAGCACCTCTCTTGCATTTAAGTGCCCAAATCAGTAACTAAGCATTTAAAATGTTAGGCACCAAGCCTGAAGATTTGACTTGCTATCGCTTAGCTGCAAACAATTTTCTCCAAGGTTGAGTTAACAAGGCAGCAATGTATTTGATTCTGTGAGGGCTATATTTTGGCAGCTAAAAAATATTTTTTTAAAAAATTCCTGAAAAAAGGTAAGAGTGTTGCAGAATGCAGCTGTAATTTTGATGAAACTAAAAAAATCTGATATCCACATTCTGGCTCTGGCTGTTAAGGTGGTAGATTTGGAGGATTTTACAGCATGTGATTCAATGAGACATTTATAGGCTCACTCATGCAAATTATGTCCCTATATCTTCCATGCTAAGCAAATAAAATGTGTGTTTGTATGTCACAAAGAGTGTGGGTGAGTTACAGTTTGCTGCTGGGTCGTGGTGGTGGGAGTAGGTATAGAGTGATGGAAGTGTGACATTAATTTTTCAGAATAAACGCCCCTGTCATTTCCAGTCCACCCTAACTGGAAAAAACTGCATGAATTTTCTGTTTTTAAAAGGAAATTATTTAGCAAGGATGGGCAATTTCAGCCCAAATAGAGGGTGTTTGAAAATCTATATTTTATTTATTTGTTTGTTTGTCTTGTATAAGCAAAAATAGGAGGTTATAACTAAACCTGTTTTGACACCTTGAGTTTGGCATTCTCTGCTAAGCAAACATTATAATACCACTTATATAACCATTTCACTGAAGGATCTCAGAGTACTTTACAAACGTTAATTAGTTAGGCATCACCACACTCCTGTTATTAAGGCACAGAGGGTTCAGTGACCAGTTCTGCAGGATGCTGAGTGCCCTTGGTTGTCCTGTCTTTAATGGGAACTGAAGGAGTCTCAGCACTTCCCAGCTGCTCAGCACATCATAGGATCAGGCTATATGTGACTTGCCTATGTCACACAGCAATGCCTAGAAGTCGTGACTCTTAGCTCTTTGCTATGCCTACTAGATTGCACTCCCTTGGGTAACAGAGATGCTGCTTGAAAAGAAAGGCATTTTATAGCCAGCTGAAGTACTACCTGCCAAAAATAAGATGAGAGGGAACGAAAGTCCCAGATCATGGCAATTACCACATTTCCACCTGAGTGAGAGGGAATTGAATTACCTGTTATTAATTCCCCCCCTCCGGATCCCAGACTCCATATGCCTTTCAGGAATCTGTCTAGGAAACACTGACATTCTATCTCGCTCTCTTAATACCACGTGGCTTAGCTCTTTGTCATTATTTGTGGAACCCTTCCACAAAGCTCCCCTGGGAAAGATAAATTAACTAATGGATTTTTCTGCACTGATTGTTCTCTCTCTTCCTTTTCCCAAAGCACATCACACCTCTCCACTTCATGTCAGGCACCCCTACTCTAGGCACCGACAAACCACCCACCTCAGTCCTACACCTCCATACAGACCGCCCACCCAAACACCGAGAAACAATCCGCTCTCACCCGCTTTCAGCATTGACAAACCACCCCTTCTTCAAGCCCTTGCACGGGGAACCCCTTCACCTCTCTTACCCATCCCCTCACAGTTAAGTCGACCAACACCTCCCACTCCCACCAGCACGCTCCATACACCATACTCCTACAGCTCCATCGCACAGCCCTGGCCCCTACACTCTGACAACCCGCCCTCACTCAAATCCCACTGCACCTCTCCATTACACACCCCTAAAAGGAAACCACTCCAGCCACCGCTTGCGTCCTTCGCCCCTACGGTCCCACCGCTACGGCTACATTACCCAGTTCCCCACCGCCAAACACCCTGTCCCTCTCTTCCAGCCCCTACACACTGCTCACCCCTCCGCCGTAACAGGCGCACCGCACACCCTGACTCCCAGCTTCAGCTGCCCTACATGCAGCAGACTTCTCTAGCTGCCTTGCATGCACCCCAAAATCTCCCCCGTCTCTGTCCGTCACACGTCTCACTCCTGCTGAGATGCACACAGACCCGCCATGCCCACCTCCTCACACACACTCCTCCAACAGGCGCACCCCACCCCACCAGCCCCGCCCCAATCCCGCACCGGATACCTAGACACCACCCCTCCGCTCGCTCCTCTCGCACCGGGGGCCCGGACAGAAGGAGAGCACGGGGCCCAGGGGCTGGCTGACGCGTGTGAACTGCCCAGGGGTCACTCCCCCGCCAGAGCGGTGTGCGGCTCACATCCAATCCCCTCCCGCGCCAACCCGCGGGCAGTGACAGCGGGACCTGCCCCCGCCACGCCGGCCGGCCGGCTGTATAAAACTCGGGCTCGGATTCCCCGAGCTGCGAAGGCGAGGGAGCGAACACGGTGCGAGCGAGCGAGCGAGCGAGGAGTGCCGCTGCTTGAGCAGGCAGCCGCTCCAAACCCGCGGGGAAGGAGAGCGGAACTTTGTCCGAGGCCAGTGAGACCTGCCCAGGGAGAAGGGAGGAGACCCGGGCAGGAGAAGGGGCAGGCGGAGAGAGGAAGGGAAGCGCGCAGCAGGCTGGCCGCGGAGCTGAGCGCTCTCTGGGAGCGCTAACAGGTGCGGCCAAGTGACCCTGCCCGCTGTCCCGCTCCGCCTCCTCACTCTTACACCGCGAGTAGGGGGGTCCCTGCTGCGGGGGCTTGTCTGCCACCCCCGTTTCTCCCCCCCCCCGAGTCCCGCTGAGGACCTCGGCCACTGCCAGCAGGTCTCAGGGCTCTCGGCGGGTGGCCGCGATGGTGGAAGATAACGCAGACACCACCTCCAGCCGCGGGGGATGCCCGGACCAGCTGCAGCCGTACCCAAGCAGCCGGCAGCCGGAGGAGTGGGAGATGGAGAAGTCGGTGCAGGCCCCCCCAGGGCAGCCCGGAGGCAGCCGCTTGGTGGGAGGCAGCTACCCGCAGAAAAACGCCGAGATCCTGAGCAGCCAGTACGGCATCAACTTGTTCCTAGCCGGGCTGCTGCTCATGTTCGCCTGGGCTGTGCATGCGGTGGGCATCAGGAAGCAGGATCTGCTCTCCTATCTCATCACCATCATGCTCATCCAGCTGCTCTGGATGCTGTGGTACATCTGCAGGAGCTACACCCAGAGGAGGCTGATCCAAGAGAAAGACACCCACGCAGGAGCCCGCTGGTTAAAGTGTAAGTCGCGGGTCCCACTTCCATTTACTGGCAAAGCCAAGGCCGGGCTTTGGTTTCCCCTGCGAGGATAGCCAAAAAAACCCAGCAACCTCCAGGGGGCTCAGCGCCTCTTAGGGCCAAATCCATGGTCTGTGTACTTGCCCTACCCTTGGCCATATAGTAGTGAAGGTCCCTATACTCCAGCAGAATGGAAATTTCTAGTCGATTCATTCCATGCAACCTGCAACTTGTCAGTCAGGTTACTGTGAAAAGAGAAATTTCACTCCCAGAGGGTTCCTCTGAAATCCCCTAATTTCTACCAGAGCCAGAGAGATGCATCACACCAGTATATTTGAAGTTCCTTTTTGTTATGTTGTTCTTCTGTTCTTCATAATGATCATTTTCTTATTTTCTGTACAAAAACAATAAAAACCAACCAACCAACCAAAAAAAAAATCCACTACATAGTTATATCTAGATATAGAAATAGATGTAGATATAAATTATATGGATACCAATCATACAGGTGAACATACTAAAGACTGAAACCCCCACCCCCCACTCTACTTATTTAAAACCTAGATACCAGGATGGCAGGCACATTGAAAATAAGATAGTTAGGTTAGATCAGGCAATTATGTAGGTGAGAGTCTATTTGTCTAGAGGAATTTGGGACTTGGGAAGTGCACTCTTTTCAAGCAATGCAGTATTATTTATTTTATTGCAGAATGCATCACAGGTGTCAAAGTCTGTCTATACAAATAAGCTATTATTATTTATTACCTGTATTATCTGTAGGAAAGGGATAGGTAAGAGAATGAGTAAATATTATAATGCCACTATATAAATCCATGATACATACACACCTTGAATACTGCATGCAGTTCTGGTTGCCCCATTTCAAAAAAGATACATTAGAATGGGAAGAAGTACAGAGAAGGGCAACAAAATGATTGGGGGTATGGAAAACCTTCCTTATGAGGAGATATTAAAAAGACTAGGACTGTTCAGCTTGAAAAAGAGATGACTAAGAGGAGGTTATGTCAGAGTTCTATAAAATCATGAATGGTTTGGAGAAAGTGAATAAGGAAGTGTTATTTATCCCTTCACATAACACAATAACCAGGAGTCACCCAATTAAATTAATAGGCAGCAGGTTTAAAACAAACAGGAGGAAGTACTTCTTCACAGGGCACACAGTCAACATGTGAAACTCATTGCCAGGGGATGTTATGAAGGCCAAAACTATATTGTGGTCCAAAAAAGAATTAGATAAGTTCATGAAGAATAGGTCATCAGGGGCTATTAGCCAAGATGGTCAGGGTTGCAACCCCATGCTCTGGGTGTACCTAAGCCTCTGACTGCCAGAAGCTGGGAATAGAGCACTCAATAATTGCCCTGTTTTGTTCATTTCATCTGAAGCATCTGGCACCAGCCATTGTTGGAAGAGAGGATACTGGGTTAGATGGACCATTGGTCTGACCCAACATGGCCATTCTTATGTTCTTAAGGTGCCATAAGCATTTATGGTGCTTTTCAGACAGGCAAGAAGACAAGGACCCTTCCCCAAGGAGCTTGCAGTTTAGGATATAAACTATGTGTACCATTCAGGTAGCACCTGTAGGCAAAAAAGGGAATTTCTGGGAAGTTTTGCAAGGCTTTTGCAGCAGCAATTATTTGCACCATCATGTGCATATGGGATATAGGCCCTCAATGGTTTTATTTAATTGTGTATTGAATAGTGTGACAAAGTCACATTAACTTAAAAGAATGTAGTGTTTCAGGTTGTAGGAAAAAAGCAAGGTCCTTTGCAGTAACCATTGAGCTGTAGTTTCTCAACCCTACTGTTGTGCCTTCTTTAGTCTCTTATTGTCAGTATTAATAGTACTTGCAATTTGTATTGTTTTATTAAAACCGAAAGTTATACATCCGTTTTCTGCATAATCACTTTGCTAAAAATTTATACTATTAACATGGCATCACATGAATAGTTACTGCTTATTATTTACTATTTCCCATAATAATATGCCATTCTTAGCCATAACTTGGTAGTTAAACAGTTTTACTTTAGTAGGATAGATGGGTCAAATTCTTCTTGGGTGTCATTTGAATTATGCCAGGGTTGAATTTGGCTTTATTTTGGGCCAAGTTCTGCTACCTTTACTCACATTAAGTAGCACTTTACTCCTTGAGTAGTTCCATTAATTGAGGAACAAGATACTACTCAAGGGTGGCAAAATCTGGTCCTTTATCTTGGTGGCACATTTTTTCACTTGCCATGGAGGATATAATGAATCATAGAATCTCAGAAATAAAATATGCAAAAGAACTGTTAGGTCATCTTATCCATTTCCTCCACCAATGCAGGATTGCTCTTTACAGTCTTCCACAATTTCCATTGGATGACTATTTCAGTCTAATAAATTTCACTGTTGGAATTTTTTTTCTGATATTCAGACCACATTTTCCTATGCTTAGTTATTGCTTGGACAATTCTAGACAATTCCTTTAACCAATGTTAGAAGAAAACATACCTGGATTTATTAACAAATGTCCAATCCTGCAGTACTTACTCTGGCAAGACTAACATTACCTTCCTTTTCCAGAGTTAGAACTCCATACTGATCTCTTAAAAAGTATCAATAATTGTGTAATAAAAATGATTAGCTAGTAGAACTGTTTACAAGTTTGAAAAAAAAAGAAATGTTTTGTCATTGATTTATTGACTCCAAGACCAGAAGGGATCACTGTGACCATCTAGTCTGATCTCCGGTATAACACAGGCCATAGAACTTCCCCCAAATAATTCCTAGAGCAGATCTTTTAGAAAAATATCCAATCTTGATTTTAAAACGGTCAGTGATGGAAAATCCATCAGAGCCTTTGGTAAATTGTTATACTGGTTAATCACTCTCACCATTAATTACTGTTACCATTTTCATGATAATTTTCACACGTTTTCCTCATTTTTTTGGCCAGCTCTATTAGCTAGTTTTTTAGAATGTGCCTCTTTGTTCTCATTGCATAAAGAAAATGTGCATGAATTAACTGGTAAGACTAGAAAAAAGACTGGTTAGACTAGAAAATTTTAATATTTATCTAGATTACTTAGTTGGATTTAATTGTCCAGCGTTTTGATACCCAATAAATGACATATTTTATGTATTTTCTTTAGTCAGTGAATACCATGGTGAAAAGCTGTAACTAGGTTACCACTTATGGCTTGCATTTTACCAGCATAAATGTTGGATGAGAATTACTGAACAAAAACATCTTTTTATATAGTTATGTATCTTTTTATATCCATTTCTAACCAGATCTAACCAACTAGATATTGGCAGTTTGAACCTTAGAGAAGTGTTCTTTCCCAATTTGTATGGTATACAAAGCACATCTCCTGAAGTCTTAATGTAGACAATGTTTCTATTGACTTCAGTGGCTGTTTTGCTTCCTTAGGATTATATGAGCATGCCCCAAGTAATCATTTCCTCAAAGCTTTGAAGAAAGATGCATAAATGAAGTCCTTTGCCTGACTTACTCCAGTGTGGCATTTTCCTGTCGTGATCTCATGGTTAAAAAAAGCCATAGGCACTACACAAGAAAACAGTGAAGATCAATCAAATGAGGTGGACATCTTATGAAAAAAAGGGACAAACAAACAAATTGCTCCCATGAACAAGTTTATTCTATTATTTTCTCCAACATCACAAGTTATACCTAAATTATGGCCAGCCTAGTTAACTTGGACTATGACCCTTAGCCTCAAATTTGAATGTTGGGCATTTTGTATATGTTGTTGGTGTATTGGGCTAAGACATTAGCTGTACTACTTGTTGTTTGAACCAGCCCAAACAAAATATTTTTAATTTATATGAGTCACAGAAGACTTCCTTGAAGTCAATGACACAACTCTCATTGACTTCAATGGGAGCAAGTTTGAACCCATAGCATATTTAGAGAGAACCAAAGGAAGCATGTGTGCAGAAATACTCATTATGACATAAATCATAATTACGCGGTGTGGGGGGAAAGTAAGTGTTTCTCCACTGACCAGTTAGAATACATGTCTAAAACATGTGAAATCTAGAACCCTCATTAAAGGAAATCCATGACTATGTGTAATACAAAGTTACATGGAAAGGAGTTACAATAAATATACAACAGCTGATTCATGCAAAAACAAGATATGTGCGTAGTGGAGGGGTCTGATGAGGAATCTACGATATGATTATTTATGCTTTTGTGTGTTTAAGCCTGACTTTCTTTCTTTCTTTCTTTCTTCACCTTATTAATGCCTTAAACTCAGTTGAACTCTTCTCATAAGTGATGGAAAAAAAGCATGCAGAATCAGACCCTAGGACTGTGCATCCCTTTCACCAACTGCATTGCTTCACCATTTCACTCTGTTGTAAATTATAAATATATGCATACACCATTTTTTTTCTCACTACCATTTTTTTCTCACTTTAGTTCTTAACTAAAGTGAGAAAAAATGGTGTAAACATATATCTATAATATATAAAGATTATATATTAGGGTTTGAGCCTACACCACTGAACTCAATGGAAAATTTCCCACTGGGATCAGGATTAGGGTCTTAAATCATTTCCAATCACACACCAAGTCAGTCTATATATTAGAATTTATTAAACAAGAACCACATATGTTTTTCTCCAATGTAATATAAACTGTTGCTGCAGAAGGATCTTGTTTCCTGTTGATGAGATAATTATATTCAAAACGAAATAAATCCTCAAGACATGTTGAAACCATTAGAAAAAATATCCAAATAGACTGATTTTTAAAATTGCATTTTTTTGGTAGTAGTTTCCTTGGTATTTTTAGAAATTAGTCCTGAAAGTTATTTTAATTGAATTAACAATGCTAATTCCCTTTAGAACAATATTAATTCCTTGTAGAAGGAAACCTAAGTGACTGACTGCTAAAGCAGTCTAGAATCTACCACCTTACAGTACAATTTACTTGTGTACATAATGAAAAATTATACAGTATGTGTAGTTAAACCTAGGGCCCAATCCTGCAAACACTTCCATATGTGAGTAATGTCACTCAGATAATAACTAGTCTAACTGAACTCAATGGGAATACTCACTTGAGTAAAATTACTCACACACACAGGTGTTTGCCGAGTGGGCCCTTAGTTATTGAACTATAAAAGTGAAAAGTTGAGGCCAAATTCTCTGCTGGTGTAAGGTATATCCCTAGGGATTTTGGTCTTTGGTTTCTTTATATAGTGAGTATTTGTAAAATATGAAACTAAAAATACTAATGGAAATGAAATTCTTCAGGTTGCATTCTGTTTCCAAATCTGTTTTTGTATATTGACAAAGAGCTAATGAATTGAATAAACTGTGTTATTTTAAAAATGGCTGTAGCAAAGTGATTAATGTATTTTTTTTCTCCACTGCACCTGATTTGGAGCTTCTTGTATGCAGTGTTGTTGTAGCTGTGTCAGTCCCAGGATATTAGAGAAACAAGGTGGGTAAGGTAATACCTTTTATTGGACCAACTTCTGGTCCAATAAAAGATACTACCTCACCCACGTTGGAGCTTCTTGTTCATTTGTAATGAACTGGTGAGTACACTGTAAATATGAATAATTCCCAAACAGCAACAATTACACTGTATTTTTAAAATTTTCATTCAAATAAATAGCTCATCTTTAGTAGGGTATTGAATGAAGGGTCTTCTTGGTTGACTTGTTAACTTTAATTGTAGGGAACAAAATATATATTGCCCCAAAACAATAATTTCAGTGGAACATCTCATGTTAATAAGGTGAGCAGAATTTGGCCCTTTAAGTATAATATAAATACTGAATAAAATCAGCTCTTGTGATATCGTTTACCATCTTTATATCACAATTCTCTTTGAGCAATAAGAAACAGGGACAAAGACACAGTGATCTAAGTTCTGAGGGTCCTTAGCCAGTTTTTACCTGGTCTTTATTCAGCTAAAGTTAAGTTAAAGTCAATGGGAGTTTGTCTGAGTAAGGACTTAGGAAAAAACTTGAATAAAAGTCTCAGAGTCTGGCTCAGTAATTTTATCTCCCGTTGTGTCTTGTTGCTTAATTATGCTGGTACAATAAGGTTCAATAGCAACATAGCTGTATCTTATCATATAGCTTTCCAAAATGAGTTCCCATTTAGATCTTTGAAGTGAAAGACATTGGAGTTATACTAAAAAAAACAACAACAACAAAAAACAGTAAAGGAAACATTTAAAAAAACCCTTTAAAAACATTATATAAAAATTTAGACAAACGTTTGTTTGTTTATGTATGTATGTATGTTAAAGTAATGGATCTCAGGATGAAGTCTGAAATCTGAGTGCATTTGTAAAAAGAAAAGCATACAGTTTTTGGTCTCTGACTTATAGTGGTTCAGTATAACCTTCTGAACAATTGAGATGGCATACCAAGTGATTGTATTACTGCCCAGTGTAGGACTCTTGGGTCAGGAGACTGTAACATTATTGTTCAGCTCTGTGAGCGGTATAGTTTGCTGTGTAGCTATATAGTGCATTAATTCATTTGACTGTATAACTGGCTCTGTGCTACAGTTACTTGAGGCTCTGATTCAGCAAGATGCTGAGCAGCTTCTACAAGATGCTGAATGCCCTCAACTCCCTGGGAACTGTACGATTGGTCCCTACATACTGCATGAGCTATTCATGTATTGTGCTTACGCTTAAGTCCTAGATTGTGAAGGAGCTTTCATGAATTACAGAGCTTTATTGCATGGAGTAAACTGATCTTATGACCATTTACTTATTTTACTGATTAGTAGGGATAGCCTTTTCAAAACATGAATTTTCATTTATTAGTACAGATTCTCTGAAGATGGGTTAACTGTATATTAACATTTTCTAATATTTGTTTTGTCTTAGGTGGGATTACATTATTTGCAGTGATTACTTTAATTCTGGACTCTTTTAAAATTGGATACTTTATTGGATTTTCAAACTGTTTATCAGCAACTGAAGGCATTTTTCCTGTCACACATGCAGTGCATACGCTTTTACAGGTAAAAGTAACCAGTTTTAGCTTGTTGTTATGTCTGTTTTTCTCACCAAGCATAATTTTTGTCTGTTCCTCTTGTTCTGTTTTTCCTAAATTAGTTTCTAAAAACATTAGGAGATAAGTTGTTAAAGGCTAAACTTTTTGTGTATGCATACCCCTTTCTGCATGCAAACTGGGATTTGAGCATGCAGATCAGGCAGTTGAGCAAGAAGTTTCCCAATTTGTATCCAAAAATGCCTGTTTGTATCTGAAAATGAACTAGCTCCTTACACGTAGAGATGTATGTATAAATGTTTCACATGGATAAAAAGGTCTCCTAAAAATTTGATCCCACATTTGGCACGACATACCTTTTTGTAGTTCAAGTTAGGCACATAGTCGTCATAATTTTTTTTATATGAAATGAGACAAATACATTTCACTGTTGCTTCTGCACAGGAACTTGCCATACTGGTTCAGTCCATCGATCCATCTAGTCTGGTCTCCTGCAGCTGGCAGTAATGAATAACTGATTCTTCAAAGGAAGGCAAACCCCCTAAATAATGTACTTATGTAGTTGTGCAATGCTTGTTCATCTGGGGAAATTCCTTCCTGAAACAAGTAAATGATGGGTTTTCACCCTGAAGCATGTTATTTGATTACGCACATCACTGTGTGCATAGCAGCAAACATAGCCAATAAGGAGTGTACAATTATCCAGTCGTATTCTAAGTCTAGCCATTTGTCTCCATGTCATCATGTGGCAATGAATTCCACACTTGATTATATGTTGCATAAAGAAGTGTTTCCTTTTCTATTATTTTAAACTTACAGACAACCCCCTTGTTATTATGTAATAGGTCAAAAGGGAGAGACTGATGAGATTTTACAATAGCCTCCATAATGTTGAATACCTGAATCAAGATCCTCTTACAATTTCTCCATCCCGGATGGTGAGCCAGATTATGCACCTGTATGAGGGCCAGGCGCAGTGTGTGGTTGGGGGAGGCGCAACTAGCTTCCATTCCCTTGCACAACCAGCTCTGAAGCAGAATTCCAATTCCAATTCCATGTGCAATGCAGAACTGTACAGAGGAAGGGAAAAATAAAAAACATCGATAACTGATGCTAGTGGGGTCACTTAATGCACCTTCAGAAGGTGCATAGATAACATGGCGATGGGCGCAGTATAAGAACTGTGCCAGAAAATTTGGATTTGATTCAAAACTTTCATAAAGTTTGGAAGCCTCTTGATCCAATGTTTTGGTGTAGTCCCTTTTTAAATTTGGCAAATGTTTCACTGAACAGATGGGCAAATGTGGTAGGAATGTGATCTTCTGGTTAGGTGGCTGGAGATCAGAATTCTCAGTTTTGCCAATGAAATGCTGTGTAGACATAGGACCACATTTTCAAAAGTGTCCACTAATTTTGAGTTCCTTAAATCAAAGGTGCTGAACATGGACAATTCTAGCTGAAGTCAATGGGGGCTGCAGAAAATCAGGCCCTGGATATCTCAAGTTTGGCACCAAAAATTGAGGTGCCCAGAATGAATGGACATTTGAGCCTTAATTTACTGTTAATTAATGTGTTTTGGACATCTCAGAACTCCATTTCACTGGGACCATTATCAGACAGAGCAGACATGCAATGTTCTTTTCAAAGGTTCCGTGGAGAAGAAAGAACCATTTTTAGATAAGGGAAGGGCATTAGATCTAATATACTTGGACTTCAGTAAAGCACTTAACTTGATGCCACATGGGAACTTATTAGTGAAATTAGAGAAGATGAGGATCAGTACAAGGTGGTGAATTATAAGGTGGATAAAAGTGCGAAAACAATGGGTTGTGCTGAAAGGTGAATTATTGGACTAGAGGTAGGTTACTAGTGGAGTTCCTCAAGGATAAGTCTCGGGACCAATCTAATTCAATAATTTTATTAGTGATTTTGGCACAAAAAGTAGGCATCTGCTAGTGGAATTTGCTGATGATATAAAGTTTTGAGGCATCGTCAATACAGAGGAGGATCGGAATATTATACAGGAAGATCTGGATGACTGACGACCAGAGTAATACAAATGGGATGAAATTCAAAGTACTAAGTGCAAAGTCATGCACTTAGTGTCTAATACATTTTTTGCCATAAGCTAGGGGCTCATCAGTTGGAAGAAACAGAGGAGGATAAAGACCTGGTTGTGTTGGTCTATCACAAGATGGCTATGAATCATCAACATGATGTGACAGCAAAAAAGACAAATGTGATCCTAGGATGTATCAGGTGATGCATTTCCAGTCGAGATAGAGAAGTATTAATGCCATTGTACAAGGCACTGGTAAGATCTCCTTTGAAATACCGTGTACAGTTCTGGTCACCCATATTCAAGAAAGATAAATATGAACTGGAAAAGGTGTAGAAAAGCACTACTATGAATTGCTGTGCTCTGTTCACTCTCTCTGAAGCATCTGGATATGGCCACTGTTGGAAAACAAAAGACTGGTCTAGATGGACGATTGGTCTGACTCAGTCTGACCATTTTTCTGTTCTTATGATGATCGGGGAATGGAAGACCTATCTTATGAGTGGAGACTGGAAGATGTTGGTATTTTTAGCCTTGCAAAAAGAAGGCAGAGAGGGGTTATGACTGCTTTCTATAAATACATTGGTGGGTAAACACCAGGGAGGGTGAAGAGCTATTTATGCTAAAGGACAATATTGGTGCAAGAACAAATGGGTATGTACTGGTTAGGAACAAATTCAGGCTAGAAATTAGAAGAAGGTTTCTACCCAGCAGAGGAATGAGGTTCTGGAACAGCCTCCCAGTAGGACTTTTGGGGCCAAACAATTTAATTAGATTTAAGCGAGGGCTAGACAAATTTATGAGTGTGATTGTATGACAGGGTTACTTGTGATGGTAGGGGCAAGCCTTGGGACTCACTTCAAGTCTGATGTTCCTAAAATCTCATGCTTCAGGGTTTCAGCCAGCCATCTGCAGGGATCAGGAAGGGATTCTCCTCTTCCCACCTCAAGCCCCTCAATTATTCTGGGTTGTTTTGTTTGTTTTTTATCTCCTTGCTTACCACAGCTGGAGATGGGACATTGGATGCAATGGGCCAGAGCTGTGAGGTGGCACTGAGCACTCTCACTCAAGTTCTTGGCTGGCTGGCACCAGCTCAGGGAGCTCACATGCTCAGGGTCCCCAACATCACATGATCACCAGCCATTTGTGGGGCCAGGAAGGAATTTTCTTCCAGGTCAGATTGTCAGTGACCTTGGGGGTATTTTGCTTTCCTCTGCAGCATGTGGATGCTGGTCACTTGCCAAGATTATCTGGGTATATCTCACTTAATCATGTCCCTGCCATTGCAGGGGCCTCAGGCACTGGTGCACCTCGGTCTCTCCTGTTCTCTGCCTGTGGCAAATAATAGTCTAGACTCCTGTGGCCTGTAATACTGTGGTCTAATTTTGGTTGTTGGGTTGAGGGTGTGGGTGTGGGTTGCTTGCGATTTGCAGATTGTCAGACTAGATGATCTGGTGTTCCCTTCTGGCCTTAAACTCTGATTCTATGCCTGACCCCTTTTCAAGCACTTCCCCTATTGTCAGACTTCAGTATTCTGGGAACCTAACTGTGATTGATGTCTCCAGATTCCATGCCAGCATCCCTTTGGAATCTGGTGTATCATTCCACTATCACCTTGCGTTCCTCATTCATTCCACTAGGTTGCATCAATGGGGAACTAAATCCTGAAGTCTCACTCCATTATCCTTCCACGACCTCAGTATCATCTGATTCTTCTTTTGTCCCCCGCCATTCCCATCTCTCAGACCCAGTCTCCAGTGACGTGCTCTGCCTCTTTAATATCCTCCAAAACTGACCTTTCTGCGCTCTCTTGGCTGCTACAACCTTTGTACCTGCTGTGGTTGTCTCTCAGATTGATTACTACCAACCTTCTCTCCTGCTTTCTGTATGTCACTGTCGTCAGATGCTATATCTCAGGGCCTCCTCTTACTACAGTCACTTCTCCTCCCTGCAGGCTATTCACAGAACCTCTCCACCTTGAATTCCTTCATTGACCTGTCTCTTACCTCATCATTCTCAACATTCTCAGCCTCACCAGGCCCTACATAAATCTCACTGCTGCCTACATCTCTGATCTCACTTCTTACTTTCACTTCCTACATTCCTCTCATTCTCCTTTCCGTTTCCTTCTTTTGGCTTCTTGCCTTTGCTCATGCAGCCACTTTATTCATGGACCATGACTTGTCCATTTGGAGCACTCACTGTGCTCTCCTTCACAGCGCTCCTAAAATCTCACATCTTCCAGGAATTCTTCCTACCTTGTTCCCCTCACCAATGATCTCTCATCTGAACTGTTATCTCATAATTTGTCTCATGTGTGTTATTGTTGTCTATTTTAGACTTTAAGTTCCTTGGGGCAGGGGATTCATCTCCCTTGAACATGCTGTAAAGCCCAATGTAAATGTACTGGCCTATACCTTTTAAATTAATAATACTGGTTGCTAATTGACAGGTGCTGCAAGATGAAAGCACTTTATTAATTAGAAACTTTGTTGGCAGCCTCAACCAAGAAACACTGATGTATGGGTTGGGAACAAGTACGAACCTCTTACCCATCAAAATGCTCCTCTCAGAGAAGGATAGACGCACATAGCAGCACTGCTACTGTTGCAGTTGCAATACCTGTCTTGTGGACAGAGAACTTTATATTTCTGTGCTGTCAGTCTGGTACTTTCCTTCGCATTTTTCACCACTACATGAAAAATAAAAGTCTTTCCAGCTACAGAAACTCAAAGTATGAGATATCTTTTGGATGAGACATGTTTAACGAAGTTTCTACTGTAATCTGTTCCACTGTCTTGTGTATATGAGCGATGTTAGGTTTCTGAGTGGCAGGCAAGTTCTGGGTGAATGGCACAGGGGGCCCAGGGTCATTTCAGATCCATTGAGCCTGATGGCAATGGATCTGCACCAATTTACACCAGCAGAGAATCTGGCCATCAGTGTTTTCCTGTATAACCATCTTCCTTGTTAATACTCACAAATATAGTGACATTTACCCAAATGAACTGATTGTATTTTATCTGTATTTCCATTTAGGTGTATTTTCTTTGGTGTCATGCCAAGGATATTATCCAGTCTTTCAAAACACTTGAAAGGTAAAATGAATATGATTTAGCTCTGGAACATTACTTCTAGTTTCTATGTATGTTGTTTTAACATGTATTGCATTATCATATAAAAATGCAGATAGTGAAAATTTTTGGAGTCTGATTCTACTTTTACTTATGTTTGTGTAAATTGGGTGCAATTCCATTTACAGGCATAAGTGAGAGGGTGAATCATTATTTTTTAATTTATATTTTCAATTTAAACAGTGTTTATACTTTAACAAAAATAGTCAAAGAATATGCATAATTTTTCCACTAATTAAATCATGTGACATGACTGCTACAGCATAGTAACTTTTCATCTTTGGAGTTACACATACCTTTCTCAGAGTAAGGAAATATCACCTGTATGTCTCATGTTTAATTTATTTAGCTGTCTGAAGGGTTATTGGCATCAGTCACTGTGTGCAGTAGCTTGCATTCAGTGACACATGTTTGACAACATCTTAAATTGTTATGGGGGAATGCCTTCTTTGGACCAGATATGAATGTGCAAATATACTGTGGGACAAATTCTGCTCTGACGTATGCCCATGTAGCTCCCATTGAAGTCAGAGGGACTTGTGCACACATCTGACGGCAGACCTTGGCATCTACAGTGTGATTTACATATCCCATTAATCGGAAACACTAAATACACTCAGATGATCTTGAAATAGAGGACTATATTCACTAGCCCGGAACTTGGAAGACCTGGATTCAATTCTCTGTTCTACCATAGACTTCCTGAGTGACTTTGGGCTAGTCATGTAATCTCTCTCTACCTCAGTTCCCCATCTGTACAATGGAATTAATAGCACTTCCCTACCTCACAGGGCTGTTATGAGGATAAATATATTAGAGATTGAGAGTTGCTCAGATACTACGCTAATGGAGACCAGATAAGTGCCTAAGGTAGATAGTGTAAAGTCATAGATTACAAAGACTATACCCATATCTTTATTCACAAAATACATATAGAACAGACAGCACCAATTAAAACTTTCCTACCCAGCTCCCTAAAAGTTGGCCCAATTTCCAGGAATTATGGAGTTATGTTTGCTCAGCACCTCCGTAAATCAGGCTCAGTGTGTCTGAACTCTGGCTTGGAAGGAACAACACCAATAGTGCTGGTAGCAGTCTCCTCTCTGCTTGCAGAAGTGTCAACTGTGCTACAGACAGAGGATGGGAGATCACCATCTGATTTCACATTGCAGGCAAACTGAACCAATGATCATGAGACAAATGTTTTTATACCCCATCCCCAAGTTCCTGAGCTGCCCAGTTACCTTACAATTACCATAAAAATCCATTCTTCTTTTAGGGGAATACAGAGCAGCATCCTCTATATCTTAGCGATAGCTCTTTTTATTTTTAATTAAATAGATGGAAATGTCAAACTAGGTAGTATCTATGAAAATACTTCTTAAAACTATGGCTGCACAGGTGGGCAGCATTCCAGTAGAGACAAAATTAAACCATGATTGAAAAAGTAATAAAAAATATAGGCAACACCATTGAGAAAGGGGAAGAAATCAGCAAAAAGACTTACTGTGGCCAGGGATAAAATGTTCAAAAGTGCCTACGTGACTTAGAAACCTAAGTCTTATGGACTTTCAGTGGGATTTAAGCTCCTAACTCACATAGGTACATTTGAAAATTTTACCTGAGATCTTCATGTGGCATCATTGACTTCAGTGGACTCTCCACCCCTAAATGTCAGATCTCCAGCAAGAATAAAAAAGAATGCCCATTCTACTGTCATCATGCATGGTATTGTACAATGATGAAGTACCACAGATGTAAACCAAGAAGTTTATCTGGTGATGCCTGACAAAGGTGGATGGAAAGCGAGCTAGATTGTCGGGCTCAACGAGTAATGATCAACAGCTCAATGTCTAGTTGGCAGCTGGTTTCAAGCGGCGTGTCCCAGGGGTCGGTCCTGGGGCCGGTTTTGTTCAACAACTTTATTAATGATCTGGACGATGGGATAGATTGCACCCTCAGCAAGTTCGTGGATGCCACTTAGTTGGGGGGAAAGATAGGTATGCTGGAGGGTAGGGATAGGGTCCAGAGTGACCCAGACAAATTGGAGGATTGGGCCGAAAGAAATCTGATGTGGTTCAACAAGGACAAGTGCAGAGTCCTGCACTTAGGATGGAAGAATCCCATGCACCGCTACAGGCTGGGGATCGACTGGCTAAGCAGCAGTTCTGCAAAAAAGGACCTGGGGATTGCAGTGGATGAGAAGCTGGATATAAGTCAGCAGTGTGCCCTTGTTGTCAAGAAGGCCAACAGCATATTGGGCTGCATTAGTAGGAGCATTGCCAGCAGATCGAGGGAAGTGATTATTCCCCTCTATTCGGCACTGGTGAGGCCACACCTGGAGTATTGAGTCCACGTTTTGGTCCTCCCACTACAGAAGGGATGTGGACAAATTGGAGAGAGTCCAGTGGAAGGCAGCGAAAATGATTAGGGGGCTGGGGCACATGACTTACGAGGAGAGGCTGAGGGACCTGGGCTTATTTAGTCTGCAGAAGAGAAGAGTGAGGAGAGATTTGATAGCAGCCTTCAACTACCTGAAGGGGGATTCCAAAGAGGATGGAGCTCGGCTGTTCCCAGTGGTGGCAGATGACAGAACAAGGAGCAATAGTCTCAAGTTACAGTGGGGGCGGTCTAGGTTGCATATTAGGAAACACTATTTCACTAGGAGGGTGGTGAAGCACTGGAATGGTTTCACCTAGGGAGGTGGTGGAATCTCCATCCTTAGAGGTTTTTAAGGCCCGGCTTGACAAAGCCCTGGCTAGGATGATTTAGTTGGTGTTGGTCCTGCTTTGAGCAGGGGGTTGGACTAGATGACCTCTCGAGGTCTCTTCCAACCCTAATCTTCTATGATTCTATGAAATGTCATAATGATTCTTGAAACATGACTGCTAAACAAATTACAGGCACTGGCCAAATATTTATAGAAACGAAATAAGAAAATGACTCAGAAACCTCGCCTATGGGTTCTATTCTCTTTAGGTGTGTGTATAAATCTCATGAATCACCAATGAGATTTATGTAAACAGATAGAAAAGAAAATAAGCCAAGTCCTATGACGATATTACTAAGGCTTTCTGACGTATAGAGTAGAGACAGGTGTGGTCCAGTGACCTAAGTTCAGTAGTCGGAGCCAGGAACTCATAAATCCAAATCTTGCCAGCAGCGATGACCCCCTCTGTGGCTCTTAGCAAGTCTGTTCCGCATATTACTCAGCTACCTTACACAGTCACTGTGAGGAGTGAAATAGAAAGAGTGAGAGACAGTATGAGGTGACCCAGTGTGCTGTCTTGAGCTAGGGAGGCAGTGTGGTCCAATAGATACAGCAATGGCCCGGGAGCCAGGAGAGCTGGTTTGTATTCCTGGCTCTGCCACTGACCTGCTGTGTGACCTTAGGCAAGTCACTTTCACTATGTTTTCTCTCCCACCTTTGTTTGTCTTGTCAATTTAAATTGTAAGTTCTTTGAGCCAGGGACTTTCTCTCATTGTGTCTTAATAGAGAGCCAATGAGGTCTGATCTTGATTGGGGCTGCCAAGTGCTATTGTTATACAAATAATAAATATCTGACCAGACCTGGCTTTCATTTTTAGACAAGTTCCTGAGTCCTGAATTAAAAAGTCATATTTTATGCATCACAGCTGTGAAAATCCACACACAATACCACTAACTAACACTGTTAGTTGGATCTGGGGGCAGTTCATACAACTGTGGGAATGCTCTTGAAAACAATTATGATGTACTAGTTCTTTACTTCCATTATTAGCTTCACTGCAGCAGCACAATAGAGCCTTTATTATATGCTCTGCAGTACCTCTATACAGTGTGACACTAAAACATATTGTTCTGTTTGTTTAATCATGTAAAATGCTATTCTTTTAGTTTATTTTCAAAATAAGGCTTGCAGTGTGAGATAGTGAAATAAGATCTATTTATAAGTAGATTGCTTATAGTGTGTTACCTCTGAATCGGGGACTTTGTGCAAAGGCAAGATGAAGAATTGATCAGAGAAGCTGGCCAGAAGAAGGAATGCAAACAGATTTGAAACTTGGTGCAAGAGAAGGAAGTCTGCAGTAAGCAGTGGGAAGTGGAGGGACCAAGACTGGCTCACTCTTAGAAAAAAAACACAGTATTCTACAACAATGGGTCAAAACATCACAGTTTGCAATTACTGTTATGTTTTGACCCATTCTCTCACTGCTTACCCCAGACATCTTTCTCTTGCCCCACATTGGATCGCATTCTGAGATTGAGATTTCAAAGCCTCCTAGGGTGTTTAACCACACAATTCCCATTTATTTTAATTGTAACTGTGTGGCTAACTCCCCTATGTGGCTTTGACAATTTCAACCGGGGGATTTGTAGATGGAAATGAATGGAGTGGAATCTGGAGAAGGCAGGGGAATCTCTGTAAGGAAAGGATGACTACAGTGGGTGTGAGGAAGGAGTGCAGAATGCTTTGACATACCTGTGCAGGAGTGGGAGCAGTAGAGCCTATTAACATAAACCTATTCCTGTTTAGATTAGTAAATCGTTGTCATGAATGTGAACTTTCATATAAACCCATCCAGAAAGTCGCTATATAATATATGACTATTTCCAAAGAATGACATGTGCTATTCCTGGCAATAATGCCATCATATAAATATAAACAATGCCATTGTACAAGAGATTGTGGCAAATAAGAGCAGCATCCTACTTACAATACAATTTAATAGATTAAACCACTGCCTTTTTAGAACATCCTGAAAGACCCACCTATCTAACCTGTTTCACCATGAATGTAAGGAGACAGTTTAGCATTTGTTTTACTGCCATTGAGGAGTAAAGTAGTGTCAATCTTTGTACCCAGTAAAAAGTGATGGATTCCATTTCAGATAGATGGGGTGAAATCCTTTGTACAGATTGTATCAATAACTAATCTATTTTCTAGGTTTGGGGTGATCCATTCCGTGTTTACAAATTTACTCCTGTGGACAAACGGAGTGTTAACAGAATCAAAACACCAACTCAATGAACACAAGGAAAGACTAATCACACTTGGTTTTGAAAACATAACAATAGGTAAGCTAAAGGGTTGGTATGTTTTTGGAAGTTCTGCTATAATGCATGATCATTCTAAATATGGTATCCCACCAGGTCAACGGTAAGTATCGTACCATACATAATAAGGTCCTGATCACCTGCAATGGTCCATACATAATAATAATGGTCCTGATCACCTGCAACTCCTATTTCCTTCAGTGGGAACTGATGGTTCTCAGCACCTTAGTGAATCAGGGCCAGAGTAACAATAATGTCCACAGACTCTTAAAAAAAAAAAAGGCATGTTGTAAACATTTATTTTGTTGTATAAAATCCCCAAAGCACCTATCCAGTAAGAAAGCACAGAGGGTAATTGAACAAAGCATGTAGTTAAAAGAGATTTTAATTGGTGCCATATTGCTAGTGGTAAGTATCTCTCATGACATGGGCCCAATTCTGCAAAGCCTGTCAGGTGAGGAGTCCCACTGAATTCAATGGAACTGCTCCAGTGGCACCAATGCAGATATTTCTTAAGGAGGAGAAGCAAATTCCAGCCCCTGTCCCACCCCCACCTGGGACCCTGCTCTGGTCCCCACTCATTTTCTGGTCCTCTTCCTGCACAGTCTCCCTTGGCTGGGGAGACTCTCCTCTCTTTTACTAACACAGTACATGAGCCAGTGGCACCAGGAGTTGAATTCTCAGCAGACTTCTCTGCACTCCACCGTACAGGAACAGACTTCCAGTGCACCAGGGTGGGGGGAGAGCGGAGGAGGTCAAATTTCAGTGGCATTGCGACCGCACAGCTGAAGCGATGTTCCAGACCACTCTGGCAGCAGCTGTACTTATTTAGTATTGGACCACTGCTTAAAAGTGCTGTGCACCTCCCTCCCTGCTCTGCAGCCTATGGAACTTTAAGCGAGTGCAAAACCTTTGGGGAGGGGGTGGAGCAGCATTCGCCCTCCTCCTCCATTTACCCAGCCCCCGCCAATTAGCGCTACTGAAATAAAGATTCTGTATGTCAGTGCTGGTTTGCCTTCTGTATTGTAAGAGTCTCTTCTCATAATGGACAATTTTCTCCACTGATAACATGTCACAGACTTTGACAAATTCTGAACATGATCCTCTGAGGTGCTGAGCACCTTCAACTCCCAATGAAATCAAGGGAAGTTGAGGGTAGTCAGCAGCTTAAATGGGAGATAAATGCACTCTGCAGGTGAGGGTACTTCTCTTCTGCTCCCAAAATTGTTCTGCAGGATTGTTTGGGATCATGCTAATCCTCACTGCAGGTGATGGAGAAGAGAGCCAGAGATATGCAAGGAGTGAATAGGTTTGCAGCTTTGGTGTAAATACTTTTTCCCGAGTTAATCCAATAGCACCTGGATCTTAACAACCCCTTGTTTTGGTTTTTCAAAACCAAAACCCAAACCAACCACATTTTTGTCTCTCTCTATTGCAGATTAGCTGAAAATAGTTTGCAATTTTCCATTACTCCCAGTAGAGTTCAAGGTAAATTCCAAAACTGGTAAAAAATATACTTAATAATTAGGGTTGCCAACTTTCTATTGGCACAAAACCGAACACCCTAGCCCTGCCCCTTCCTCGAAGCCCCGCCCCTTCACCCGAGGCCCGACCCCCCACTCATTACATTCCTCCTCTCTCGGTGGCTTGCTCTCTCCCACCCTCACTCACTTTCACTGGGCTGGGGGGTTGGGGTGCGAGAGGGGTGAGGGCTCTGGGGTGGGGCTGGGGATGCAGGGTTTGAAGTGCAGGAGGGAGCTCTGGGTTTCGGAGGGGCTCAGGGCTGGGGGTTGGGGTCAAGGCTCTGGGCGGGAGCTGGAGATGAGGGGTTTGAGGTGCAGGAGGGGGTTCCAGGTTTGGAGGGGGGCTCAGAGCTGGGGAAGGGGATTGGGGTACTGGGTTGGGGCACGGGCTTACCTGCGGCGGCTCCCAGTCAGCGGTCCAGTGGGATGCTAAGGCTGGCTTCCTGCCTGTCCTGGCAGCGCGGACTGCGCTGCATCCCGGAAGCAGCCAGCAGCAGGTCTCACTCCTAGGGAGAGGCGGGCAGGCGGCTTTGTGCGCTGCTCTCACCTGCAGGCACTGCCCTCTCCAGCTCCCAATAGCCGGTGCTGACCGGAGTGCCAGGGTCCCTTTTCAACCGAGTGTTCTGAAAACCGGACACCTGGTCACCCTATTAATAATATAGTCGACATTTTCAAAAACTACCTCTGAAATTGGACCCACAGTTTTATACCTACAATTTACAAGTTTTATCCCGTACAGGTACAAATAGAATCCAGATGCCGCATTACCTGATTGCTGCTGCAGATCCAGTATTTAGATATGTAGTTCAGAGATTTTCTCCAGTTGTACTGCATAGAGCACTGGTGGTCTGTGGAGAACATGCCAGCGTCCAGTAGAGAGCAGGTTATTGGCTTCCCTCCTAGTTTCCATCTGTTAAATTGCATTTAGAGACAGCTAAACTACATTCAAACATTCAGAACCTCAAAGATACGAACACCAGAGTTCTGGACTTACCAGTCAACCAGACACCCTCTGGAACCGGAAGTAATCAGGCAGCAGCGGAGACGCACACAGACACAAAAAAAGCAAATACTTTACTGCCTTGGGACTTTAGCCCTGGGGCTCAGGGCTTCAGCCGGGGGGGTGGGGGTTAAGGCTGCAGCCACAGTGTAGGTGGGGATCAGGGCTCTGGGCAGGGTGGGGGTCATGGCTTCTGACCCTTGGGATCACCAGGGCTCAGGGCTTTAGATCTGGGGGGGAGCACTGGGGCTTGGGGCTTCAGCCCCATGGCTCCGCTCCTAGTTTCAGTCTGGGGCTTGGGGCTTCAGCTCTGTGGCTCCTTTCCTGGCTTCAGCCCGAGCCCCGGCCCCCCCATGGCAGAAGCCAGGAACGGAGCCACAGGGCTGAAGCCCCGAACCCTGGCACCCCACCTCCCCCTGCCCATGAGGCTGAAACCAGGAACAGAGCCACAGGGCTGAAGCCCCGAGCCCCAGCGCTACTTCCAGATCCAAAGGCCTGAGCTCTAATGCTCCCGGTGGTCAGAAGCCCGGACCGCCCCCTACCCAGAGCTCTGCCCCCCCTTCCCCGCATGGCTGCAGCCCCAATGTCCCCTCCCCCAGTGGCTGAAGTCCGTAAGGTCTTGTTTGGAGTTACGGACATTTCAGAGTTATGGACAACCTCCATTCCCGAGGTGTCCAGGTGTCTGAGGTTCTACTGTATTACTTTTCTATGTGATAAATGGCTGTGGTTGCCACAGAAGAGATGCAATTGCAAATCGTAAAACATAGTCCATGCAATTGTGGATGACTGAAGTAGGTGATCGATGAGACAGTCTCTATATTAACATGTGTTCCACATCAAGTACTGATTTGAGAACTCTGTTTGCACCTCTGTGTAGTTCGCACTAAAAACAAAAACCCCACAGGCACAAATATGTGTGGGTGAAATTTTAGACCCAAGTTAGCACATAAGAACAGCCATACTAGGTCAGACCAATGGTCCCTTTAGCCCAGTATCCTGCCTTCTGACAGTGGCCAGTGCCAGTTGCTTCAGAGAGAGGGAAAGAACAGAACAAGGTAATTTGAATGATTCCTCTAGTCCAGTCCCAGCTTCTGGCAGGTTGAGGTTTAGGGAGCATGGGGTTTCGCCTCTGACCATTTTGGCTAATAGCCATTGATAGACCTATCCTCCATGAACTTATTTGATTCTTTTTTTAACCCAGTTATACTTTTGGCCTTCACAACATCTCCTGGCAATGAATTCCACAGGTTGACTGTGTGTTGTGTGAAGAACTGCTTCTTTAGGTTTGTTTTAAACCTGCTGCCTATTAATTTCATTGGGTGACTCCTACTTCTTGTGTTATGTGAAGGGGTAAATAACACCTCCCTATTCAATTTCTCCACACCATTCATGATTTTATAGATCAGTATCATATCCTCCCTTAGTTGTCTCTTCTAAGACGAAAAGTACCATGCTTTTTAATCTCTCCATGTATAGAAGCTGTTCCATACCCTTAATCATTTTTGTTGCACTTCTCTACACCTTTTCCAATTCTAATACATCTTTTTTGAGATGGGTCAACCAGAACTGCACACAGTATTCCAGGTGTGGGAATACCATGGATTTAAATAGTGGCATTATGATATTTTCTTTTTAGATATTTTTATTATCTATCCCTTTCATAATGGTTCCTAACATTCTGTTAGTTTGACTGCTGCTGCACATTGAATGGATGTTTTCAGAGAACTATCCATGATGACTCCAAGATCTCTTTCTTGAGTGGTAACAGCTAATTTAGACTGCAACATTTTGTATGTATAGTTGGGATTATTTTTTCCAAAGTGCATTATTTTTCAATTATTAGCACTTAATTTCATCGGCCATTTTGTCACCGTCACCCAGTTTAGGAGATCGCTCTGTAACTCTTCACAGTCAGCTATGGACTTAACTATATTGAGTAATTTTGTATCATCTGCAAATTTTACCACCTCACTATTCACCCCTTTTTCCAGGTCATTTATGAACATGTTAAATTTAACATCCTTGTAGGGTACCACAGTAGCATTTAACTTCAAAAAGGGGAACTACACAAAAATGAGGAGGCTAGTTAGATGAAATTAAAAAGAATAGTCACAAGAGTGAAATGCCTGCAAACTGCATGGAAGATTTTAAAAAAACCCACAATAGAGGTTCAAACTAAATGTATATCTCCCCCCCCCCCCCCCCCCAAAAAAAAACAGTAAGAAGACCAAAAATGTCACCATGGCTAAACAACAGAGTAAAAGAGGTGGTTAGAAACAGAAAGATATCTTTTAAAAATTTGAAGTAAAATTCTACTGAGGAAAATAGAAAGAAGCATAAATTCTGGCATGCCAGATTTATTGTAAAAGTATAATTAGGTAGGCTAAAAAAGACTTTGAAGAGCAACTAGCAAAACACACAAAACTAACAGCTAACATTTTTTAAGTACATCAGAAGCAGGAAGCCTGCCAAACAATCAGTGGGGCCACTGGATAATTCAGGTGCTAAAGGATCACTCAGGGAAGACAAGGCTATTGCAGAGAAGCGAAATGAATTATTTGCATTGGTCTTCACTGCAGAGGATGTGAGGGAAATTACTACACCTGAGCCTAGGGTGACCAGATGTCCCGATTTTATAGGGACAGTCCCTCTTTTTGGGTCTTTTTCTTATATAGACTCCTATTATTACCCCTCACCCCCTGTCCTGATTTTTCACACTTGCTGTCTGGTCACCCTACCTGAGCCATTCTTTTTAGGTGACAAATCTAAGGAACTGTCCCAGTTTGAGGTGTCAATAGAGGAAGTTTTAGAACAAATAGATAAATTAAAGAGCAGTAAGTCACTAGGACCAGATGGTATTCATCCAAGAGTTCTGAAGGAACTCAAATATGAAATTGTAGAACTACTAACTGGTATGTAACCTATCACTTATACCAGCCTCTGTACCAGATGATTGGTGGGTAGCTAATGTGTAGCTGATTTTTTTAAAAGGCTACTGAGGTGATCCTGGTAATTACAAGCTGGTAAGCCTAACTTCAGTACTAGGCAAATTGATTGAAACTATAGTAAAGAACAGAATTATCAGATACATAGATGAACACGATATGTTGGGGAAGAGTCAACATGGTTTTGTAAATGAAAACCATGTTTCACCAATCTGTTAGACTTCTTTGAGGGGGGTCAACAAACATGTGAATAATGGTGATCCAGTGGCTATATAGTGTACTTGGACTTGGTGTCCCAAAACACCTGACTTCTAGAATCTGGGACTGGGTGACAGGAACTGGATCACTCGATAAAGTGGCCTGTTTTGTTCACTCCCCTTTGAAGCATCTGGCACCGGCCACTGTCAGAAGACGACATACTGGGCAAGATGAACCAATGGTCTGACCCAGTATGACCATTCTTATGTTCTTATGTTGAACAGCACAGGTACCAGTACAGATCATTGGGGGGATGCTGCTATTTACCTCTCCCCATTGTGAAAACTGTCCATTTATTCCTAACCTTTCTTTCCTATCTTTTAACCAGTTACTGATCCATGAGGGGACTTTTCACTCTTATCCCAGGGCTGGTTTGTTTGTTTAACAGCCTTTGACGAGGGATCTTGTCAAAGGCTTTCAGAAAGTCTAAGTACACTATAGTTGTGACCTGTTTGAAAATTTGTCCCATATATGTACATTTATATATTACAGATAAATTCAATGCAAAATAAAAGTGATAATTAGTTTCTCCTTTACTATCCTGACAAGATTGAGCCTGTGTTTTCCCTACGACAGGTGGTAGAAGCCATAATTCACAGTTTGGTAGAGAAATGGGAAGGGAATTGATTTTTAAATATTTTATTTTAAATAAAAATATTGGTAATATTTAAGTGTAAGTATATAAAGACCAATTATCCTATCACTTACACATGTGTAAATCAGGAATAAAGTCAGTGCAGTTACATTGGTGTATAACTGAAAGGGGAACTAGGCCCCTACACAGTTAGGACTCAATTCTGCATCTGTTCCAGATATGGAACTCCTATTGGCTTCTGTAGGAGTTTCATCTGCAGAATGGAAGCAGAATCAAGCCCCTACTCGTTTGGGATCTTAAATATTTTAAATACATTGTTCCCTCAAAGCTGTGCTGAACTTTAAGAGATGTCTGTGAATTTTTAACATTCATTTTTTATAAGGATTTTGCCTAGAAAATGTAATAAGGCTATAGTTCAAATTTTGGAGGAGGTGCAAAAGTTGCTCTCAGACTAGTGATTTTAGTGTCCAACACCCAACTAAATTTTTTTTTTTTTTTTTTTTTGCAGGTGACTAAATGTACGACATGAGCTGTCTGACTGAAATCATTATTCTCCCTGTTGTGGTTGTCTCATTTAAAAGAAAAAACATTTATTTCACAACAAATTCTAATCTCTTTCTCCTTTTTTTGTTTTGTTTTAGATGACCATGCACCCCAATGTAATTGTACAACAACTCTCTGTTCGATATTTTCTCAAGGAATGTATTACCTTTATCCCTTCAACATAGAGTATCATATTTTAGCATCCACAATGCTCTATGTCCTGTGGAAGAATATCGGACGCAAAGTAGAACACCACCACCAACACAAAATACTGTTCAAGTTTCATGGCATAACAGTGGGCACGATTTTTGGACTAATTGTGCTGATTAGCACAATAGCAGTCGTTGTTGTGTACTTAATTCAGATGGGACGTTCGAAAATCAAGAGTGAGTTAGCACTTACTATGTTTTACTTATATGGTATCTCCGTACTGACTCTTATGTGTGTAGCTGGAATTGTCGCCCTTCTAATTTACAGACTAGAAGAAAGATCAATGGATAATTCAAAAAATCCTGCCAGGAAACTTGATGCAGACCTATTAGTTGGCACAGCTTCAGGTTCCTGGCCTCTCTCTTGGGGTTCTATCCTAGCAATTATCTGTGCCCAGTCTCATCCGCAATACACATGGTACAATCTTCCTTATTCCATCCTGGTTATTATTGAGAAATATATTCAGAATCTCTTTATCATTGAGTCCATACATCGTGAACAGGAAAAGGTGAATGATGATATTAAAACTCTTCGAATAGTAACTGTATCCAGTGGGAGCACTCTGTCACGTACCCCTTCATACAAAGAAATTTACACTGGAGCAGCTGATATGGACAATGGAAAGTTTCCATACATGTTTGATGGGAATATCTACATGAGAGAAAGAAGTGGCGGTGATGGTTTTGATGAAGTCAGGAGTCAAGCTAGCAGTCCAGTCACACACTCAACCTCCGATTTCTCACTGTATAGTCGAAACTCAGTTAACAATAAGAGGAGAATCCTGAAGAACATTGCAGCATTTTTAGTCCTGTGTAATCTTTCGGTAAGGTATTTTGAATGTAATTCACAAAATTAATACCAAAAAGCTCCCTAAAACCACCAAGACTGAGAAGAATATTAATGTTACTCAGTTTTACTCTTTATAATAAGTGAATTCTAGTGCTTGTGAAAGGAGGTGGATTGACTGCACCATTGGGGAATAATGTCTACTTAGAAGTGGAATAGGCACGGGAGAAGGTATTTAACCTTGCAGACTAAAGTCTGTTTATCCACAGTACAGGAATGGCACAGGCAGTG
>NW_020715280.1:0-1008 GCF_002925995.2 Terrapene triunguis | reverse complement strand
AGCCATGTTTTGTGTGGACACAGACTATGCACAGAGTTATCCATTCTGCTAATTAGTTACAAACTCAATTCAAAGTTATAGTGTAAAGTGGACTCTTGCAGATGCTTCCCTCATGTTACCCCCACCATCAGGAATAGCACCTTCATGTCTCTGTGCCTAACAGAATGACCATTTTCAAAGCACATCTCAAACCCCATCTTTTCTCCAGCAACATTTTCTCTAAAATAATAAATAGGAAGGGGGGTAAAAGTACTTGCAGAATTCAGGATCATGAATCCCATTAACAGTTCACAATCAAAGTCCAAGAAGACTTTACACTCTAAGCCCATGATTCAGGAAAGCAGCCTATTCAGCGGAGCTCTTAAACACATGCTTAAATACTATTCTGAATCGGTGCTTCTGTAAAGTTTAAGAGATTTTTTAAAACATTTTACTTTGTAGGGTAAATAATAATGCTTTTAAAGCTAAAGAGTCAGTTTTCTCCCTCTCTCTTTAAGACCTCCCACTGAAAAACATGTTTTTGAACAAACCTTTGAAAAGAACTACAAGGCTGGATATTCTACAGTGCCACGTATCTCTAAATATTTCTAAACAATGTCTTCCAGGTTCTTCCATCTTGGAACCTCATACTGAAGAACAAAAAACAAACCAAAAATTGCATTGGTATAGTTTTCTAAACTTTTTTATGAAACCCATTAAAAGCTGAAAATTGTCTTCTAATTTTAGTCTTCTAAAATCTATCCAAGAGACTGTGAAGAAGTGGGAGAGAATAGACCAAATATTTGATCTGATTTATTAAAGTTTAGCGAGGCCCAGGAAGACTACTTGTAAATTGTTAATAAGTGTTCCTCTATGAACTATATAAACTTGCTCCAGGTGATCCTGACAAAGCTGGACAATATTGTTTGGTTGTGGATTTTGTAAACTATGTTTGCTCACTCATCCCTGAAATATTAGGTAAAATTTTCAAAAATGTATAAGGATTCCTTGGTTAAGAGTTCAGAGAGT
>NW_020715279.1:0-1012 GCF_002925995.2 Terrapene triunguis | reverse complement strand
AGCCATGTTTTGTGTGGACACAGACTATGCACAGAGTTATCCATTCTACTAATTAGTTACAAACTCAATTCAAAGTTATAGTGTAAAGTGGACTCTTGCAGATGCTTCCCTCATGTTACCCCCACCATCAGGAATAGCACCTTCATGTCTCTGTGCCTAACAGAATGACCATTTTCAAAGCACATCTCAAACCCCATCTTTTCTCCAGCAACATTTTCTCTAAAATAATAAATAAGGGATGGGGGGGTAAAAGTACTTGCAGAATTCAGGATCATGAATCCCATTAACAGTTCACAATCAAAGTCAAAGAAGACTTTACACTCTAAGCCCATGATTCAGGAAAGCAGCCTATTCAGCGGAGCTCTTAAACACAGGCTTAAATACTATTCTGAATAGGTGCTTCTGTAAAGTTTAAGAGATTTTTTTAAAACATTTTACTTTGTAGGGTAAATAATAATACTTTGAAAGCTAAAGAGTCAGTTTTCTCCCTCTCTCTTTAAGACCTCCCACTGAAAAACATGTTTTTGAACAAACCTTTGAAAAGAACTACAAGGCTGGATATTCTACAGTGCCACGTATCTCTAAATATTTCTAAACAATGTCTTCCAGGTTCTTCTATCTTGGAACCTCATACTGAAGAACAAAAAACAAACCAAAAATTGCATTGGTATAGTTTTCTAAACTTTTTTATGAAACCCATTAAAAGCTGAAAATTGTCTTCTAATTTTAGTCTTCTAAAATCTATCCAAGAGACTGTGAAGAAGTGGGAGAGAATAGACCAAATATTTGATCTGATTTATTAAAGTTTAGCGAGGCCCAGGAAGACTACTTGTAAATTGTTAATAAGTGTTCCTCTATGAACTATATAAACTTGCTCCAGGTGATCCTGACAAAGCTGGACAATATTGTTTGGTTGTGGATTTTGTAAACTATGTTTGCTCACTCATCCCTGAAATATTAGGTAAAATTTTCAAAAATGTATAAGGATTCCTTGGTTAAGAGTTCAGAGAGT
>NW_020715278.1:0-4944 GCF_002925995.2 Terrapene triunguis | reverse complement strand
TTTACCTTGTCAGCACAGCATTTGTTCAAATAGATGTCTAAGGGTATGTCTACACTACGAGAGTAGTTCGATTTTAGTTAAATCGAATATGTGCAATCGATATTAGAAAGTCGAACGTGTGTGTCTACACTAAGGACAGTAATTCGACTTTGTCAGTCCACACTACCAGGGAAAGCGTCGACATTGGAAGCAGTGCACTGTGGGCAGCTATCCCACAGTTCCCGCAGTCCCCGCCGCCCATTGGAATTCTGGGTCGATCCTCCAATGCCTTCTGGGTAAAAAAATGTGGCGAGGGTGCTTTTGGGTAACTGTCGGCATCCGTCAGTCACTACCGCCCTCCCTCCCTCCCTCCCTGAAAGCGCCGGCGGGAAATCAGTTCGCGCACTTTTTGATCAGTGACAGCGCGGACGCCACAGCACTGCGATCATGGATCCCGCTGCGACCATCGCTGCAGTTGTGGCCGTTCTCAACACCTCGCAGCTTATCATACACCTTTCCCTGAGGCAGATGCAGAGAAATCAGGCGAGGAGGCTACGGCACCGCCGTGAGGGCCTGAAGTCGGAGAGTAGCACAGAGCTGTCAGAAACCACGAGCCCCAGCGCCCAGGACATCACGGTGGCAATGGGGCATGTGGATTTTGTTGAACGGCGATTCTGGGCCCGGGAAACAAGCACGGACTGGTGGGACCGCATAGTGCTTCAGGTCTGGGATGAATCCCAGTGGCTGCGAAACTTTCGCATGCGGAAGGGGACTTTCCTCGAACTTTGTGAGTTGCTGTCCCCTGCCCTGAAGCGCAAGGACACCCGCATGCGAGCAGCCCTGACTGTCCAGAAGCGAGTGGCCATAGCCCTCTGGAAGCTTGCAACGCCGGACAGCTACCGGTCAGTCGCGAACCACTTTGGCGTGGGCAAATCTACCGTGGGGGTTGTTGTCCTGCAAGTAGCCAAGGCAATCGTCAAGGTACTGCTGTCAAAGGTAGTGACCCTGGGAAACGCGCAGGCCATCATAGATGGCTTCGCTGCGATGGGATTCCCAAACTGCGGTGGGGCTATAGATGGGACTCACATCCCTATCCTGGGACCGGGCCACCAGGCCAGCCAGTACATCAATAGAAAGGGCTACTTTTCAATGGTGCTGCAAGCACTGGTGGACCATCGGGGACGGTTTACAAACATCTACGTCGGATGGCCGGGCAAGGTTCATGACGCTCGCGTGTTCAGGAACTCTGGTCTGTTTAGACGGCTGCAGGAAGGTATTTACTTCCCGGACCACAAGATAACTGTTGGGGATGTGGAGATGCCTACAGTGATCCTCGGGGACCCAGCCTACCCGCTAATGCCCTGGCTCATGAAGCCCTATACTGGCGCCCTGGACACTGAAAAAGAACTCTTCAACTACCGGCTGAGCAAGTGCAGAATGGTGGTGGAGTGTGCTTTTGGCCGTCTCAAGGGGAGATGGAGAAGCTTACTGACTCGCTGTGATCTCAGCGAAACCAATATCCCCATCGTTATTGCAGCTTGCTGTGTGCTCCACAATCTCTGTGAGAGCAAGGGGGAGACCTTTATGTCGGGGTGGGAGGTTGAGGCAAATAGCCTGGCTGCTGATTACGCCCAGCCAGACAGCCGGGCGATTAGAAGAGCCCAGCGGGACGCGCTGTGCATACGGGAGGCTTTGAAAGCCAGTTTCAAGGCTGAGCAGGGTACCCAGTGACTTTTAAGTTTGTGGACACAGAAGCTGAACTTGCCCCCGTTTCTTTACCCAGTTGCCGTCGACTATCCTCTCCAGTTACATACCCCCTTCACCCCCTTCCCAAAAAATAAAATCTGTTCTGTTTTGTTAATGGACACCGTTGTCTTTATTACTGTTTTCGCGGGAATGTTTTAAACCTGGGACGCAGACTGTGGCGGGGGGCGGGTTTAGGGTTGTGATGCAAATGATGCTTCTAAACTCCAGGAATGACAGGCTCCGCGGTGGTGGACTGGTTGTTTCAACGGAGCCTGCCAGCCCTCCTGGCCGGGACTGCGTGTATGTGTCGGCTATGTGACTGTCTTGCAGGGGGAGGAGGGTTACAGATCCCCTGCTGCGCGGCTCTGTGATCCAGGGTAAGGACCGCTGCATAAGATCTGTAACTGCCCTCCCCCGCCACCAAGTCACAGAGCAACACCACCCCCCCCACCACACAGAACATGAAAACCACCTCCCAGACTGACCAGGATAACTAGTCACTGCACTGTATATGTGCCCTGCTGCTGGACCTCCCCCCTGCTAAAGGTGACTGTCCTGTCCAATTACCAAGCCCCTTCCCCCCACTTCAGACAGACTCTCATCTAAAAGAAGAGGATGGAAACAATAATGAACAAAAACGTATTTTTTATTAACAACCGCACATGGAACGGGGGGGGGTGAAACTTGGACGGGGTCTTGTGTGAGGCGGGTAGGAAAGGACTTTTCAAATTTTGGGGAATGAGAGCCTTCTAGTGGTAGAGCAGTCCGCAGGGGTGGAGTGAAATTTTTCACGGCCCCTTCCACCCCTCCGTGTTTGGACTTTGGGTGAGGGGGGTATGGGACTTGGTGGCGGGGCAGGGCAGTTAGAGAGAGACTGCAGCGGGGCTCTCTCCTCCTGCCTCCGGTCCTGCAGAACATCCACAAGGCGGCGGAGCGTGTCCGTTTGCTCCCTCATTAGTCCAAGCAGCGTTTGAGTAGCCTGCCTGTCCTCCTGTCGCCACCTCTCCTCCCGTTCAATGTTTGCCCGGTGCATTTGGGACAAGTTCTCCCTCCACTGTGTCTGCTGGGCTGCCTGTGCTCGGGAGCATGCCATTAGTTCAGCAAACATGTCTTCCCGTGTCCTCTTCTTCCTCCTCCTAATGTGCGCTAGCCTCTGGGCAGATGTGGCTGTGGGAATTGGAAAAAGGGAGTGAATTCCTGAGACAGATCAATGTATCTGTGAACAGAGAACATAGTCTTTCTCTGTGAACAAGACCATGCAGAGCACCTATCACACGCGCACTGAGGACAAGGTCGAATTTTCGGCCCTCGCCTACAGTGCCTGCGGTCTTGCTGTGGCGAGCTGAGGAGCAGGGCAGGACACCGGACTTTGTCTAGATGGCAAACATGGTAAGCCGTAGACTTGTGGCTGCTTAAAACTTTAAGAGTGGCACTGGCCTCCTTTCGCATAGAAAGCAATGCGAGTCTCTGCTGGCAGCAATCCTGCAAGCATGAACTCTGGCCCTGTCCCACCCCCTCGCGGCTGTAAACCGCGTGGCTGTAAACCGGCGGTTGCAGTTCTGTAAAGGGACGGGCAAGCAGTCCCAATACTAACTTTCCCCTACCTAATTCACAGCAGGGAGTCATGCCAGACATCATCCTCCTGAAGGTCTCTGCGAGCCAGAAGGAGCGGATGCTTCGTGACAGCCTGCAGAAACCGGGGCCATTTGCTGCAATGCTCTGCAAGGCCATGATCCCCGAGTACCTGCTGGCGTTGTGGCAGGGAAACGTCTCATACCACGGGGGGCCTAACAAGCTCTCCCTGCCCAGGAACCTGCTCATGAGGCTTGAAAAACACCTGCAGGAGACCTATGAGGAGTTCTCCCCGGAGGATGTCGCCTCTATCCCCGGATACATTGACCAGTTTTTGGGTTAGGTGCCCTTGGAGGGACAGAAGAGTGCAGCGTTTTGGGCATTATAATCATGAAGCGGACATTGTGAAATTTTTTGAAAATAGACTATATATTGAAGCGCCCAAAGACAGACTAATCATGATACACTTTGCACAGATTCCCGTTTTGTTGGACTTTCCTGTTTACATGTTTTGAAGCACTTTACCCACTGTTAATATTTTAAATCTTCCTGTTTTGTTGTAAATAAATGTTTACATGTTTTAAAGCACTTTACCTATTGTTAATATTTGAAATATGCCAGTTATGTTATAAATAAATGTTTAGATATTTAAAACACTTACTGCTTGATCCTTCCCCTGAATCTGTGTCTGGGATAACGGCTGGGGAGGGTTGGTAGGGGATCTCTGTGAGGGTGATGAAGAGCTCCTGGCTGTCGGGCAAATCAGCACTGTCGACTGCCTCGTCCTCCTCATCTCCTTCCTCCTCTTCCCCGTCCGCTGAGGAACCGGCCGCGGACAATATCCCATCCTCAGAGTCCACGGTCAGGGGTGGGGTAGTGGTGGCGGCCGCACCTAGGATGGAATGCAGTGCCTCGTAGAAACGGGATGTGTGGGGCTGGGATCCAGAGCGTCCGTTTGCCTCTTTGGTCTTCTGGTAGCCTTGTCTCAGCTCCTTGATTTTCACGCGGCACTGCGTTGCATCCCGGCTGTATCCTCTCTCTGCCATGGCTTTAGAGATCTTCTCATAGGTCTTTGCATTCCGTCTTTTGGAGCGCAGCTCGGAAAGCACGGTCTCATCTCCCCACACAGCGATGAGATCCAAGACTTCCCGATCAGTCCATGCTGGGGCCCTCTTTCTAGTCTGAGATTGCACGGCCATCTCTGCTGGAGAGCTCTGCATCGTTGCCACTGCTGCTGAGCTCGCCACGGTGTCAAAACAGAAACTGCGATTCAAACTGCCCAGACAGGAAAAGGAATTCAAATTTTCCCGGGGTGTGGCTGGTCAGAGCATCCGAGCTCGGACTGCTGTCCAGAGCGTCAACAGAGTGGTGCACTGTGGGATAGCTCCCGGAGCTATTAGCGTCGAATTCCATCCACACCTAGCCTAATTCGACATGGCCATGTCGAATTTAGCGCTACTCCTCTCGTTGGGGAGGATTACAGAAATCGATTTAAAGAGAGCTCTATGTCGAACTAAATGGCTTCCTGGTGTGGACGGGTGCAGGGTTAATTCGATATAACGGCGCTAAATTCGACATAAAAGCCTAGTGTAGACCAGGCCTAAGGGTATATAGTCTTCTCTAAATGTGCTGCCTACCTCCCATTAA
>NW_020715277.1:0-4944 GCF_002925995.2 Terrapene triunguis | reverse complement strand
TTTACCTTGTCAGCACAGCATTTGTTCAAATAGATGTCTAAGGGTATGTCTACACTACGAGAGTAGTTCGATTTTAGTTAAATCGAATATGTGCAATCGATATTAGAAAGTCGAACGTGTGTGTCTACACTAAGGACAGTAATTCGACTTTGTCAGTCCACACTACCAGGGAAAGCGTCGACATTGGAAGCAGTGCACTGTGGGCAGCTATCCCACAGTTCCCGCAGTCCCCGCCGCCCATTGGAATTCTGGGTCGATCCTCCAATGCCTTCTGGGTAAAAAAATGTGGCGAGGGTGCTTTTGGGTAACTGTCGGCATCCGTCAGTCACTACCGCCCTCCCTCCCTCCCTCCCTGAAAGCGCCGGCGGGAAATCAGTTCGCGCACTTTTTGATCAGTGACAGCGCGGACGCCACAGCACTGCGATCATGGATCCCGCTGCGACCATCGCTGCAGTTGTGGCCGTTCTCAACACCTCGCAGCTTATCATACACCTTTCCCTGAGGCAGATGCAGAGAAATCAGGCGAGGAGGCTACGGCACCGCCGTGAGGGCCTGAAGTCGGAGAGTAGCACAGAGCTGTCAGAAACCACGAGCCCCAGCGCCCAGGACATCACGGTGGCAATGGGGCATGTGGATTTTGTTGAACGGCGATTCTGGGCCCGGGAAACAAGCACGGACTGGTGGGACCGCATAGTGCTTCAGGTCTGGGATGAATCCCAGTGGCTGCGAAACTTTCGCATGCGGAAGGGGACTTTCCTCGAACTTTGTGAGTTGCTGTCCCCTGCCCTGAAGCGCAAGGACACCCGCATGCGAGCAGCCCTGACTGTCCAGAAGCGAGTGGCCATAGCCCTCTGGAAGCTTGCAACGCCGGACAGCTACCGGTCAGTCGCGAACCACTTTGGCGTGGGCAAATCTACCGTGGGGGTTGTTGTCCTGCAAGTAGCCAAGGCAATCGTCAAGGTACTGCTGTCAAAGGTAGTGACCCTGGGAAACGCGCAGGCCATCATAGATGGCTTCGCTGCGATGGGATTCCCAAACTGCGGTGGGGCTATAGATGGGACTCACATCCCTATCCTGGGACCGGGCCACCAGGCCAGCCAGTACATCAATAGAAAGGGCTACTTTTCAATGGTGCTGCAAGCACTGGTGGACCATCGGGGACGGTTTACAAACATCTACGTCGGATGGCCGGGCAAGGTTCATGACGCTCGCGTGTTCAGGAACTCTGGTCTGTTTAGACGGCTGCAGGAAGGTATTTACTTCCCGGACCACAAGATAACTGTTGGGGATGTGGAGATGCCTACAGTGATCCTCGGGGACCCAGCCTACCCGCTAATGCCCTGGCTCATGAAGCCCTATACTGGCGCCCTGGACACTGAAAAAGAACTCTTCAACTACCGGCTGAGCAAGTGCAGAATGGTGGTGGAGTGTGCTTTTGGCCGTCTCAAGGGGAGATGGAGAAGCTTACTGACTCGCTGTGATCTCAGCGAAACCAATATCCCCATCGTTATTGCAGCTTGCTGTGTGCTCCACAATCTCTGTGAGAGCAAGGGGGAGACCTTTATGTCGGGGTGGGAGGTTGAGGCAAATAGCCTGGCTGCTGATTACGCCCAGCCAGACAGCCGGGCGATTAGAAGAGCCCAGCGGGACGCGCTGTGCATACGGGAGGCTTTGAAAGCCAGTTTCAAGGCTGAGCAGGGTACCCAGTGACTTTTAAGTTTGTGGACACAGAAGCTGAACTTGCCCCCGTTTCTTTACCCAGTTGCCGTCGACTATCCTCTCCAGTTACATACCCCCTTCACCCCCTTCCCAAAAAATAAAATCTGTTCTGTTTTGTTAATGGACACCGTTGTCTTTATTACTGTTTTCGCGGGAATGTTTTAAACCTGGGACGCAGACTGTGGCGGGGGGCGGGTTTAGGGTTGTGATGCAAATGATGCTTCTAAACTCCAGGAATGACAGGCTCCGCGGTGGTGGACTGGTTGTTTCAACGGAGCCTGCCAGCCCTCCTGGCCGGGACTGCGTGTATGTGTCGGCTATGTGACTGTCTTGCAGGGGGAGGAGGGTTACAGATCCCCTGCTGCGCGGCTCTGTGATCCAGGGTAAGGACCGCTGCATAAGATCTGTAACTGCCCTCCCCCGCCACCAAGTCACAGAGCAACACCACCCCCCCCACCACACAGAACATGAAAACCACCTCCCAGACTGACCAGGATAACTAGTCACTGCACTGTATATGTGCCCTGCTGCTGGACCTCCCCCCTGCTAAAGGTGACTGTCCTGTCCAATTACCAAGCCCCTTCCCCCCACTTCAGACAGACTCTCATCTAAAAGAAGAGGATGGAAACAATAATGAACAAAAACGTATTTTTTATTAACAACCGCACATGGAACGGGGGGGGGTGAAACTTGGACGGGGTCTTGTGTGAGGCGGGTAGGAAAGGACTTTTCAAATTTTGGGGAATGAGAGCCTTCTAGTGGTAGAGCAGTCCGCAGGGGTGGAGTGAAATTTTTCACGGCCCCTTCCACCCCTCCGTGTTTGGACTTTGGGTGAGGGGGGTATGGGACTTGGTGGCGGGGCAGGGCAGTTAGAGAGAGACTGCAGCGGGGCTCTCTCCTCCTGCCTCCGGTCCTGCAGAACATCCACAAGGCGGCGGAGCGTGTCCGTTTGCTCCCTCATTAGTCCAAGCAGCGTTTGAGTAGCCTGCCTGTCCTCCTGTCGCCACCTCTCCTCCCGTTCAATGTTTGCCCGGTGCATTTGGGACAAGTTCTCCCTCCACTGTGTCTGCTGGGCTGCCTGTGCTCGGGAGCATGCCATTAGTTCAGCAAACATGTCTTCCCGTGTCCTCTTCTTCCTCCTCCTAATGTGCGCTAGCCTCTGGGCAGATGTGGCTGTGGGAATTGGAAAAAGGGAGTGAATTCCTGAGACAGATCAATGTATCTGTGAACAGAGAACATAGTCTTTCTCTGTGAACAAGACCATGCAGAGCACCTATCACACGCGCACTGAGGACAAGGTCGAATTTTCGGCCCTCGCCTACAGTGCCTGCGGTCTTGCTGTGGCGAGCTGAGGAGCAGGGCAGGACACCGGACTTTGTCTAGATGGCAAACATGGTAAGCCGTAGACTTGTGGCTGCTTAAAACTTTAAGAGTGGCACTGGCCTCCTTTCGCATAGAAAGCAATGCGAGTCTCTGCTGGCAGCAATCCTGCAAGCATGAACTCTGGCCCTGTCCCACCCCCTCGCGGCTGTAAACCGCGTGGCTGTAAACCGGCGGTTGCAGTTCTGTAAAGGGACGGGCAAGCAGTCCCAATACTAACTTTCCCCTACCTAATTCACAGCAGGGAGTCATGCCAGACATCATCCTCCTGAAGGTCTCTGCGAGCCAGAAGGAGCGGATGCTTCGTGACAGCCTGCAGAAACCGGGGCCATTTGCTGCAATGCTCTGCAAGGCCATGATCCCCGAGTACCTGCTGGCGTTGTGGCAGGGAAACGTCTCATACCACGGGGGGCCTAACAAGCTCTCCCTGCCCAGGAACCTGCTCATGAGGCTTGAAAAACACCTGCAGGAGACCTATGAGGAGTTCTCCCCGGAGGATGTCGCCTCTATCCCCGGATACATTGACCAGTTTTTGGGTTAGGTGCCCTTGGAGGGACAGAAGAGTGCAGCGTTTTGGGCATTATAATCATGAAGCGGACATTGTGAAATTTTTTGAAAATAGACTATATATTGAAGCGCCCAAAGACAGACTAATCATGATACACTTTGCACAGATTCCCGTTTTGTTGGACTTTCCTGTTTACATGTTTTGAAGCACTTTACCCACTGTTAATATTTTAAATCTTCCTGTTTTGTTGTAAATAAATGTTTACATGTTTTAAAGCACTTTACCTATTGTTAATATTTGAAATATGCCAGTTATGTTATAAATAAATGTTTAGATATTTAAAACACTTACTGCTTGATCCTTCCCCTGAATCTGTGTCTGGGATAACGGCTGGGGAGGGTTGGTAGGGGATCTCTGTGAGGGTGATGAAGAGCTCCTGGCTGTCGGGCAAATCAGCACTGTCGACTGCCTCGTCCTCCTCATCTCCTTCCTCCTCTTCCCCGTCCGCTGAGGAACCGGCCGCGGACAATATCCCATCCTCAGAGTCCACGGTCAGGGGTGGGGTAGTGGTGGCGGCCGCACCTAGGATGGAATGCAGTGCCTCGTAGAAACGGGATGTGTGGGGCTGGGATCCAGAGCGTCCGTTTGCCTCTTTGGTCTTCTGGTAGCCTTGTCTCAGCTCCTTGATTTTCACGCGGCACTGCGTTGCATCCCGGCTGTATCCTCTCTCTGCCATGGCTTTAGAGATCTTCTCATAGGTCTTTGCATTCCGTCTTTTGGAGCGCAGCTCGGAAAGCACGGTCTCATCTCCCCACACAGCGATGAGATCCAAGACTTCCCGATCAGTCCATGCTGGGGCCCTCTTTCTAGTCTGAGATTGCACGGCCATCTCTGCTGGAGAGCTCTGCATCGTTGCCACTGCTGCTGAGCTCGCCACGGTGTCAAAACAGAAACTGCGATTCAAACTGCCCAGACAGGAAAAGGAATTCAAATTTTCCCGGGGTGTGGCTGGTCAGAGCATCCGAGCTCGGACTGCTGTCCAGAGCGTCAACAGAGTGGTGCACTGTGGGATAGCTCCCGGAGCTATTAGCGTCGAATTCCATCCACACCTAGCCTAATTCGACATGGCCATGTCGAATTTAGCGCTACTCCTCTCGTTGGGGAGGATTACAGAAATCGATTTAAAGAGAGCTCTATGTCGAACTAAATGGCTTCCTGGTGTGGACGGGTGCAGGGTTAATTCGATATAACGGCGCTAAATTCGACATAAAAGCCTAGTGTAGACCAGGCCTAAGGGTATATAGTCTTCTCTAAATGTGCTGCCTACCTCCCATTAA
>NW_020715276.1:0-6758 GCF_002925995.2 Terrapene triunguis | reverse complement strand
CTAAGGGTATATAGTCTTCTCTAAATGTGCTGCCTACCTCCCATTAAATTAATGGGAGTTATATTTGCTCTGAGAGGGGAATGTATCCCTGGGTTACCATCTTTCTGGTGGTTTTTAACTGTATTTACAACAGTATATAGAGACGAGTGAGTGTGTTTGCACATAAGAATGAAAGTAGGAGAGAAATATGTTGGTGAGTATACTATGTAGTATATCTAAATTGGAATCATTTCAATGAGTTATATAAACTTTTGATTTATTCTACCTGCATGCTTTGAGATTAATAATAGTGACACACCCAGGAATGCTGGGAAGAAAGTTTATTTGCTGATACAAAAAATACCCATTGACTTCAGTGGAAGTTATTGATATTCTGTGAGAGATAATCTGGGCCTTGTTATTTTAGTTAATAACATTGTTTTGGTTTCAGTGGCATCTAGCCAGTACAACTGAATAGGACAGATGTCAGCTATTACACCTGATTAAAAATTAAAACAGAAGAATACAAAATAAACAGAATGAATCCAAGGCAGAAGTTTTTTAAAAGGGAACTTGAACTATACAGGACCTTTTACTTCAAGCCAGATTCTGATACCTTTAGTCATGTTAAATAGTATGTTACTCCAAATAGAGCTCCATAGAACTCAATGTAGCTACTTATGGAGTGAGGTTCCATGTGACGTGAGGAAAGGTGATCACAGTCTAGCCCCATATATTTGCCACAGAATGGAGAAGTGCATTGTCATGGTGATTCACTGCAGGACTCTGTGAAGATGTCAGACCCTTTCCAATAGGTGAGTTGTCCCCAAACTTTTGAGGTTAGCACTCCCCTTCCCCCGGTCTGTGTCCCCACCTCGGAGCCAGGGCCAGGAGTGGGGCCATAGCTCCAGGGGGGGGTTGGGGATGCAGACAAGAGTAGGGCCAAAGCTGGGGCCACAGCTGAAGATAGCTCTGGGGCCAGGGGTCGAGGCTGGGAGCAGGAGCAGAGCCACAGCCAGGCGGTAGTAGGGGCTGGCAGCTGGGCCAACGGCTGGGTGAGGCTCCACTCCCAGCCTCAGCCCTGGACCAGGAACGAAGCCACAGGCAGGGGCCAAGACTGGGGGTGGGGCCGGGAGTGGAGCCGCAGCTAGGCCATGGTGGGGGCTGGCAGCCAGGCCCCTGGCCAGATATGGATCCATGCTGAGGCTGGGGACGGGGGTCAAGTGCAGGGCCAGGAGCCGGGGCCAGGCTGGAGCAGGCCTGGGGGCAGGGCTGGGTGGTGCTCCCTCCCTGCCCCGATTGGGGGCTCGCCCGGCCCACCGCGCCCTCCCGAACGTTCCTCCGTGTCCCCTGAGTTATGCGCATCTATACAAAAACCATTTTCATAGCCTGTCACGGCATAATCTTGGTAAAAATATACCATTCAAGAGATGTGATCTTCTATTTATGTATTTCTAATCTCAAAATGCTATAGGGAACATTTATAAAAGTTGCAGATACTAGAACATCTATTAACAGATGGGTGGACACTAAACTACCTTAGAACAAAAGTGAACATGAACCTTTTAACTCGGGAAATTAATATGTGGGAGCTTTTTAAGGCAAAGTTGCTGTGACTTGTGGAGACCCATAGTTAATTCTGACTAATTAAAGTAATTTCCATAGCTCTGGGGTAAGTAAAGAACATTTTTATTGAGAATGCCAATAGAACTTTCTTTAAAGTTGATGATGTAATATTTAGGTATAACAATGAGTAGGATTTAGAAAGGAGCACACCCTACTTTTTATATTGTATTGCTGAGTCTAAGATAAAGAGACTAGCTATATATAAAGGGATTTCTCCAAAGATCAAGGAGAGAACTTCACTGGCTTTCTTAAATTTCTTACATTTGTTGTAAGAAGAATAGGAGTACTTGTAGCACCTTAGGGACTAACAAATTTATTAGAGCATAAGCTTTCGTGGGCTACAGCCCACTTCTTCGGATGCATATAGAATGGAACATATATTGAGGAGATATATATACACACATACAGAGAGCATGAACAGGTGGGAGTTGTCTTACCAACTCTGAGAGGCCAATTAAGTAAGAGAAAAAAACTTTTGAAGTGATAATCAAGATAGCCCAGTACACACAGTTTGATAAGAAGTGTGAGAATACTTACAAGG
This sequence comes from Terrapene triunguis, assembly GCF_002925995.2. NCBI lineage: Eukaryota > Metazoa > Chordata > Testudines > Emydidae > Terrapene > Terrapene triunguis. The sequence continues at coordinate 4,612 of NW_020715276.1, read as the reverse complement.
AGAGATAGATTCAATGTTTGTAATGGCTCAGCCGTTTGTTGTGTATCCAGAACTGCCCCTGAAGTTCTGGGAGACTGCAAAGAGAGATTGGGGTCTGCACAGTGAACAGGATCAGGATCCTGATAAATTAACCCATTTTGGTTAAAAATTGAGTTCATGAGGTGTCAGGCAATGCCTTCTCTCCATGAATTCATGCAGGGCTAGACCCTGCTTCGCCATGACATGGGTTCCAAGTGGGGAGAAAAAGGAGTCACCCACTCTTCTGCAACCTGTATAAGAGCCTGTTGGGATCAGCCCTTGCAGTCAGGGTAGCACAGGGCCTGTTCCCTTGTAACAACCTTTAGGTGGGGCGTGGCAGCCTAAAGGAGGTGCAGAAAGAAGGGGAGGGATAGAGAGACAGGCAGAGACGCATAGGAGCATTGATGGAGTGTAGGGTTGGGGGGCAACACAAAGCTTTACAAGGGAGGATGAGTAAGGAGGGACAGAGTTATATAGAGTTTCGAAGGTGATTCCAAAGAGCTCTAATTCGATGCAACCATGGGGGGGAGCTAGTAGAGTGATGCAATCAGGGGGCTGACATGATCAAATGAATGGGCAAGGAAAATGAGTTTCGAGGTTTCCTTTTGAACCACCTGAAGAGGGGCAATGTGTGTGTGTTATGGAGGCGAGAAAAGAGGCTACTTGACACGCTAAGGCAGGCTGTAATGAGAGTCTGATTGAGAGATTTGACTGTCTGGCTGCTAGGAAAGGGACAGATCATGGGGATGCTGAGGTGGAAGAAGCAGCAGGATTTGGGCACGGCCTGGATGTGTGGAGCAAGAGAGAGTGAGAAGATTGTATGCCTGAGTGATAGGGAGACTACAGGTGTGGGTGCCAGTAATAGAGAAAGAGGGAAATGGACAAAATTGAAGGGAGTCATTAACAGAAATTGGGGCAACGTCTGCATTATTTTTCTATCTAAACGTTCGCTTTTATTAGATAACAAAAAGCAAATATGTATTGACTAGGGAGAAGCAAGACACCTTTTAACACACAAAATTGTGGACTCTTCAGCCTCTGTAGAGCTTACTGATGAGACACTGTTTTAAGCCCTGATCCTGCAAACACTTAAGTACATGTGCATCTTTACTCACATGAGTACTTTATCAACAGGCTGCTCCTGTGAGTAATGTTATGCACTTGATTGATTTCAAAATCTGACTTTTTGCCTTTACAAAGAATTTTTATATCCCTGATTTTGAACTGACATTATTTTTCTGTATCTTTTTTTAAAATTCAGTCTTTTTAACAACTTGAATTTGAAGTCTGTACGTAATCCCCATTGCTCCTGTAAATTCAGCAGCAATAATGAGGCAAAACTGTGGTCAGTTAAGGGTTTGGCTTGTGTGCTTTGGTACTTTTTTCTTCAGAAAATTTTTTAAAAATTTGTCTAAAATACTATAGAAGATCCCACCACTCTCTGATCAGATTTGCTTCATAAGGAGGAGACTTTCTTGTGGTACCATTTGAAAGATTACATACCTTTCACTGGAACCACTAACAATAACAAATAATTGCTCAGCCAGACAATTTGGGTATGAAACTGGGAACCTCAGACTGACTCTTACTAATCAACTAGAGTCCATCTCTGACACAGTTTTAGGCAGTTTTTCAGATTGAAATTAAACAGCAACATTTCACAGTTTATGCACCTCTCAGAATTCCTGACTCTTCTCAGACGAAATAATTTTTGTTTGGATTGGCCAAAAAAATCTCATACTTGGTCATGGAACGGGTTCCTGACTTTAAGAGTCTCCTTTTTAATGTTAACACAATATCAAAAACAATCTCCCCGGACCTCAAACCTTGACCAACTGGGCAGATGTCCTTTACAGGGCTTTCAAAATTCGACCAATGACTATCACGCCAAGCATCATACAGTTGACAACTCCAGCTGCAGTTTCCTACAGCATAAATAAGATCTTCACTTGTGCTGGCAAACATGCAGCTCTAAGTAATCTGGCTCACTTCAAGAAAACCCCTTGAAAGAGCATGTGCTGTATCAAAATTTCCTTTCTATTCAGTTTTATTTTATTTATTCCAATTTTTTTAAATTGTCATTTGTAAAAATTATATTAAAGAGAGAGGAGGCCAAAACCAAAGTTCTTTAGGGAAGATCAGATTTAGGTGCAGATCATGTAGATAGAGGTCAGACTCGATGAACAGAGACTTGGTGGGGTAACTCACATGACTGGAGCACTGTCATGGATGGATATAAACTGTTCAGGAAGGACAGGCGGGGGAGAAAAGGTGGAGGAGTTGCACTGTATGTAAGAGAGCAGTATGATTGCTCAGAGCTCCAGTATGAAACTGGTGAAACGTCTGAGAGCCTTTGGGTTACGTTTAGAGGCGAGAACAACAAGGGTGATGTGGTGGTGGTTGTCTGCTATAGACCACCAGACCAGGAGGATGAGGTAGCCTCTATTTGGCACTGGTGAGGCCACATCTGGAGTATGAGGCCACATCTGGAGTATTGTGTCCAGTTTTGGGCCCCCCACTACAGAAGGATGTGGACAAATTGGAGAGAGTCCAGCGGAGGGCAACGAAAATGATCAGGGGGCTTGGGCACGACTTACGAGGAGAGGCTGAGGGAACTGGGCTTATTTAGTCTGCAGAAGAGAAGAGTGAGGGGGGATTTGATAGCAGCCTTCAACTACCTGAAGCGGGGTTCCAAAGAGGATGGAGCTCAGCTGTTATTAGTGGTGGCAGATGACAGAACAAGAAGCAATGGTCTCAAGTTGCAGTGGGGGAAGTCTAGGTTGGATATTAGGAAAAACTGTTTCACTAGGAAGGTGGTGAAGCACTGGAATGGGTTACCTAGGGAGGTGGTGGAATCTCCATCCTTAGAGGTTTTTAAGACCCAGCTTGACAAAGCCCTGGCTGGGATGATTTAGTTGGGGTTGTTCCTGCTTTGAGTAGGGGGTTGGACTAGATGACCTCCTGAAGTCTCTTCCAACCCTAATCGTCTGTGATTCTATAACTGAAGGTCACTTCTGGCCATAAAATCTAAAATCTGTGAGTGTTCCAGACTTCATGGCTGGTTGCTATTTCTACAAAGGCCCAAATTACAATTCTGCTCTTCACATCTCCAATCCTTGGGATAGTTTGAATCTGTATTAAATAATTAATAATACAACAAATCCTGGCACCAGAGACTCTCAGCTCCTTTCAGGCCAAATTCTGTTCTCTGCTTCACCAGAATATCCCCATTTAAGTCATTTACATTCCGCCAGTGCAACTGAGACCAGCGTTTTCCCCATTGACTTAAGTGAGAGTTGCACATAATTAATAACACAATGTTGCCCTAATTTTCTTTTCCTGAAGAAACTTTACCTTAGCACCATAAAATTATACTTATGACTGAGGGACCGGTCATCTTATTTCAATATTGACTGTCAGCAAGCAGAAAAGGCTAAGTAACTGTGTGTGAAATCTAGCTAGATGAAACAATGTTCATGTTGTTGTAGATCATTTTTACAGCATCCAACATGTTACATGCTTAAAGAAAAGAAATAGAAAAGTTTAGTCCCTGCCACGAAAAGCCTACAATTTAAATGTAGATGTGATGGACAGACAAAGGGATAAGGAAAGACAGAGATTACAGCAATGTGATCATGCGCTAACTTATTTTAAGAACATGGACATTTTGGTGGTTCAAGTAAAAGAATTTTGCAGAAACAAAGGACTTACCAGACCCAATCACACCTGTGGCCCATCTAGACCAGTATCCTGTCTCCAACTGTGGCCTGCACCAGATGCTTCTGAGGAAGGTGCAAACAACATATAGGCTAGATTCACAAAGAAAATTATGTGATGATGATGCTGAGCATCACTACACGTAACTTTTAGGCATCTAGAAATCACTGCAATTCACAATGCCTGTGTTTGGTGCCTAGGCTCCCTATGCAATGAATGGGAAGTGAGAGGCACTTCTGAATGGGACTTATAAAACCAGCATGCTAGGCAGCTCCTCACCTACATTAGCCCATGGGAGATGCCAAGCCAAAGGGTGTGTGCTAAGTCATTGGAGCAGGGGGACTGGATCTTGAGTTTCTCACCTCCAAAGTGCGCTAACCAGCAAGTTACAGAGTCAATCTTTTGCTTAATCTTGCTTACTGACCCAGTTATTATTTATTCGCAGTGGAATAGTTTCAACGGGAGAGACTGAGAGATCCTCCACAGCTGAATAGCCCATGGCACTCACCTGAAAGGTGGCAGCTTCCCAGTTCAAATCATTTCTCCCCCTCAGGGACTGGAACTGGGGGGTCTCCCACAATAACAGGTGAGTACCCTAACTACTGAGCTAAAAGTTACGAGGCAGGGGCACAAGACCCCAGAGGACCCTGGTGCAAGAATAGGGTAGGGTCCCCTTCTCAAGTCTGAAATCTAAAATTTTCCTTACCCCCCAACATCCCAGCACTCAGTCTACCCCCCTGCCTCATAACATCCTCCATTCCTCCCACAGCCCCCCCCACATCCTCCACCCCCTCACTCTGCAGCCCTCCAAACACTCCCCACAACCCACCAACAACTCATCCCCCGCCCCTCACCCACTGCTTCCAGAACCTTCCTG
>NW_020715275.1:0-6761 GCF_002925995.2 Terrapene triunguis | reverse complement strand
CTAAGGGTATATAGTCTTCTCTAAATGTGCTGCCTACCTCCCATTAAATTAATGGGAGTTATATTTGCTCTGAGAGGGGAATGTATCCCTGGGTTACCATCTTTCTGGTGGTTTTTAACTGTATTTACAACAGTATATAGAGACGAGTGAGTGTGTTTGCACATAAGAATGAAAGTAGGAGAGAAATATGTTGGTGAGTATACTATGTAGTATATCTAAATTGGAATCATTTCAATGAGTTATATAAACTTTTGATTTATTCTACCTGCATGCTTTGAGATTAATAATAGTGACACACCCAGGAATGCTGGGAAGAAAGTTTATTTGCTGATACAAAAAATACCCATTGACTTCAGTGGAAGTTATTGATATTCTGTGAGAGATAATCTGGGCCTTGTTATTTTAGTTAATAACATTGTTTTGGTTTCAGTGGCATCTAGCCAGTACAACTGAATAGGACAGATGTCAGCTATTACACCTGATTAAAAATTAAAACAGAAGAATACAAAATAAACAGAATGAATCCAAGGCAGAAGTTTTTTAAAAGGGAACTTGAACTATACAGGACCTTTTACTTCAAGCCAGATTCTGATACCTTTAGTCATGTTAAATAGTATGTTACTCCAAATAGAGCTCCATAGAACTCAATGTAGCTACTTATGGAGTGAGGTTCCATGTGACGTGAGGAAAGGTGATCACAGTCTAGCCCCATATATTTGCCACAGAATGGAGAAGTGCATTGTCATGGTGATTCACTGCAGGACTCTGTGAAGATGTCAGACCCTTTCCAATAGGTGAGTTGTCCCCAAACTTTTGAGGTTAGCACTCCCCTTCCCCCGGTCTGTGTCCCCACCTCGGAGCCAGGGCCAGGAGTGGGGCCATAGCTCCAGGGGGGGGGTTGGGGATGCAGACAAGAGTAGGGCCAAAGCTGGGGCCACAGCTGAAGATAGCTCTGGGGCCAGGGGTCGAGGCTGGGAGCAGGAGCAGAGCCACAGCCAGGCGGTAGTAGGGGCTGGCAGCTGGGCCAACGGCTGGGTGAGGCTCCACTCCCAGCCTCAGCCCTGGACCAGGAACGAAGCCACAGGCAGGGGCCAAGACTGGGGGTGGGGCCGGGAGTGGAGCCGCAGCTAGGCCATGGTGGGGGCTGGCAGCCAGGCCCCTGGCCAGATATGGATCCATGCTGAGGCTGGGGACGGGGGTCAAGTGCAGGGCCAGGAGCCGGGGCCAGGCTGGAGCAGGCCTGGGGGCAGGGCTGGGTGGTGCTCCCTCCCTGCCCCGATTGGGGGCTCGCCCGGCCCACCGCGCCCTCCCGAACGTTCCTCCGTGTCCCCTGAGTTATGCGCATCTATACAAAAACCATTTTCATAGCCTGTCACGGCATAATCTTGGTAAAAATATACCATTCAAGAGATGTGATCTTCTATTTATGTATTTCTAATCTCAAAATGCTATAGGGAACATTTATAAAAGTTGCAGATACTAGAACATCTATTAACAGATGGGTGGACACTAAACTACCTTAGAACAAAAGTGAACATGAACCTTTTAACTCGGGAAATTAATATGTGGGAGCTTTTTAAGGCAAAGTTGCTGTGACTTGTGGAGACCCATAGTTAATTCTGACTAATTAAAGTAATTTCCATAGCTCTGGGGTAAGTAAAGAACATTTTTATTGAGAATGCCAATAGAACTTTCTTTAAAGTTGATGATGTAATATTTAGGTATAACAATGAGTAGGATTTAGAAAGGAGCACACCCTACTTTTTATATTGTATTGCTGAGTCTAAGATAAAGAGACTAGCTATATATAAAGGGATTTCTCCAAAGATCAAGGAGAGAACTTCACTGGCTTTCTTAAATTTCTTACATTTGTTGTAAGAAGAATAGGAGTACTTGTAGCACCTTAGGGACTAACAAATTTATTAGAGCATAAGCTTTCGTGGGCTACAGCCCACTTCTTCGGATGCATATAGAATGGAACATATATTGAGGAGATATATATACACACATACAGAGAGCATGAACAGGTGGGAGTTGTCTTACCAACTCTGAGAGGCCAATTAAGTAAGAGAAAAAAACTTTTGAAGTGATAATCAAGATAGCCCAGTACACACAGTTTGATAAGAAGTGTGAGAATACTTACAAGGAGAGATAGATTCAATGTTTGTAATGGCTCAGCCGTTTGTTGTGTATCCAGAACTGCCCCTGAAGTTCTGGGAGACTGCAAAGAGAGATTGGGGTCTGCACAGTGAACAGGATCAGGATCCTGATAAATTAACCCATTTTGGTTAAAAATTGAGTTCATGAGGTGTCAGGCAATGCCTTCTCTCCATGAATTCATGCAGGGCTAGACCCTGCTTCGCCATGACATGGGTTCCAAGTGGGGAGAAAAAGGAGTCACCCACTCTTCTGCAACCTGTATAAGAGCCTGTTGGGATCAGCCCTTGCAGTCAGGGTAGCACAGGGCCTGTTCCCTTGTAACAACCTTTAGGTGGGGCGTGGCAGCCTAAAGGAGGTGCAGAAAGAAGGGGAGGGATAGAGAGACAGGCAGAGACGCATAGGAGCATTGATGGAGTGTAGGGTTGGGGGGCAACACAAAGCTTTACAAGGGAGGATGAGTAAGGAGGGACAGAGTTATATAGAGTTTCGAAGGTGATTCCAAAGAGCTCTAATTCGATGCAACCATGGGGGGGAGCTAGTAGAGTGATGCAATCAGGGGGCTGACATGATCAAATGAATGGGCAAGGAAAATGAGTTTCGAGGTTTCCTTTTGAACCACCTGAAGAGGGGCAATGTGTGTGTGTTATGGAGGCGAGAAAAGAGGCTACTCGACACGCTAAGGCAGGCTGTAATGAGAGTCTGATTGAGAGATTTGACTGTCTGGCTGCCAGGAAAGGGACAGATCATGGGGATGCTGAGGTGGAAGAAGCAGCAGGATTTGGGCACGGCCTGGATGTATGGAGCAAGAGAGAGTGAGAAGATTGTAGGCCTGAGTGATAGGGAGACTACAGGTGTGGGTGCCAGTAATAGAGAAAGAGGGAAATGGAGAAAATTGAAGGGAGTCATTAACAGAAATTGGGGCAACGTCTGCATTATTTTTCTATCTAAACGTTGGCTTTTATTAGATAACAAAAAGCAAATATGTATTGACTAGGGAGAAGCAGGACACCTTTTAACACACAAAATTGTGGACTCTTCAGCCTCTGTAGAGCTTACTGATGAGACACTGTTTTAAGCCCTGATCCTGCAAACACTTAAGTACATGTGCATCTTTATTCACATGAGTACTCTATCAACAGGCTGCTCCTGTGAGTAATGTTATGCACTTGATTGATTTCAAAATCTGACTTTTTGCCTTTACAAAGAATTTTTATATCCCTGATTTTGAACTGACATTATTTTTCTATATCTTTTTTTAAAATTCAGTCTTTTTAACAACTTGAATTTGAAGTCTGTACGTAGTCCCCATTGCTCCTGTAAATTCAGCAGCAATAATGAGGCAAAACTGTGGTCAGTTAAGGGTTTGGCTTGTGTGCTTTGGTACTTTTTTCTTCAGAAAATTTTTTAAAAATTTGTCTAAAATACTATAGAAGATCCCACCACTCTCTGATCAGATTTGCTTCATAAGGAGGAGACTTTCTTGTGGTACCATTTGAAAGATTACATACCTTTCACTGGAACCACTAACAATAACAAATAATTGCTCAGCCAGACAATTTGGGTATGAAACTGGGAACCTCAGACTGACTCTTACTAATCAACTAGAGTCCATCTCTGACACAGTTTTAGGCAGTTTTTCAGATTGAAATTAAACAGCAACATTTCACAGTTTATGCACCTCTCAGAATTCCTGACTCTTCTCAGACGAAATAATTTTTGTTTGGATTGGCCAAAAAAATCTCATACTTGGTCATGGAACGGGTTCCTGACTTTAAGAGTCTCCTTTTTAATGTTAACACAATATCAAAAACAATCTCCCCGGACCTCAAACCTTGACCAACTGGGCAGATGTCCTTTACAGGGCTTTCAAAATTCGACCAATGACTATCACGCCAAGCATCATACAGTTGACAACTCCAGCTGCAGTTTCCTACAGCATAAATAAGATCTTCACTTGTGCTGGCAAACATGCAGCTCTAAGTAATCTGGCTCACTTCAAGAAAACCCCTTGAAAGAGCATGTGCTGTATCAAAATTTCCTTTCTATTCAGTTTTATTTTATTTATTCCAATTTTTTTAAATTGTCATTTATAAAAATTATATTAAAGAGAGAGGAGGCCAAAACCAAAGTTCTTTAGGGAAGATCAGATTTAGGTGCGGATCATGTAGATAGAGGTCAGACTCAATGAACAGAGACTTGGTGGGGTAACTCACATGACTGGAGCACTGTCATGGATGGATATAAACTGTTCAGGAAGGACAGGCGGGAGAGAAAATGTGGAGGAGTTGCACTGTATGTAAGAGAGCAGTATGATTGCTCAGAGCTCCAGTATGAAACTGGTGAAACGTCTGAGAGTCTTTGGGTTACGTTTAGAGGCGAGAGCAACAAGGATGATGTGGTGGTGGTGGTCTGCTATAGACTACCAGACCAGGAGGATGAGGTAGCCTCTATTTGGCACTGGTGAGGCCACATCTGGAGTATGAGGCCACATCTGGAGTATTGTGTCCAGTTTTGGGCCCCCCACTACAGAAGGATGCGAACAAATTTGAGAGAGTCCAGCGGAGGGCAACGAAAATGATCAGGGGGCTTGGGCACGACTTACGAGGAGAGGCTGAGGGAACTGGGCTTATTTAGTCTGCAGAAGAGAAGAGTGAGGGGGGATTTGATAGCAGCCTTCAACTACCTGAAGCGGGGTTCCAAAGAGGATGGAGCTCAGCTGTTATTAGTGGTGGCAGATGACAGAACAAGAAGCAATGGTCTCAAGTTGCAGTGGGGGAAGTCTAGGTTGGATATTAGGAAAAACTGTTTCACTAGGAAGGTGGTGAAGCACTGGAATGGGTTACCTAGGGAGGTGGTGGAATCTCCATCCTTAGAGGTTTTTAAGACCCAGCTTGACAAAGCCCTGGCTGGGATGATTTAGTTGGGGTTGTTCCTGCTTTGAGTAGGGGGTTGGACTAGATGACCTCCTGAAGTCTCTTCCAACCCTAATCGTCTGTGATTCTATAACTGAAGGTCACTTCTGGCCATAAAATCTAAAATCTGTGAGTGTTCCAGACTTCATGGCTGGTTGCTATTTCTACAAAGGCCCAAATTACAATTCTGCTCTTCACATCTCCAATCCTTGGGATAGTTTGAATCTGTATTAAATAATTAATAATACAACAAATCCTGGCACCAGAGACTCTCAGCTCCTTTCAGGCCAAATTCTGTTCTCTGCTTCACCAGAATATCCCCATTTAAGTCATTTACATTCCGCCAGTGCAACTGAGACCAGCGTTTTCCCCATTGACTTAAGTGAGAGTTGCACATAATTAATAACACAATGTTGCCCTAATTTTCTTTTCCTGAAGAAACTTTACCTTAGCACCATAAAATTATACTTATGACTGAGGGACCGGTCATCTTATTTCAATATTGACTGTCAGCAAGCAGAAAAGGCTAAGTAACTGTGTGTGAAATCTAGCTAGATGAAACAATGTTCATGTTGTTGTAGATCATTTTTACAGCATCCAACATGTTACATGCTTAAAGAAAAGAAATAGAAAAGTTTAGTCCCTGCCACGAAAAGCCTACAATTTAAATGTAGATGTGATGGACAGACAAAGGGATAAGGAAAGACAGAGATTACAGCAATGTGATCATGCGCTAACTTATTTTAAGAACATGGACATTTTGGTGGTTCAAGTAAAAGAATTTTGCAGAAACAAAGGACTTACCAGACCCAATCACACCTGTGGCCCATCTAGACCAGTATCCTGTCTCCAACTGTGGCCTGCACCAGATGCTTCTGAGGAAGGTGCAAACAACATATAGGCTAGATTCACAAAGAAAATTATGTGATGATGATGCTGAGCATCACTACACGTAACTTTTAGGCATCTAGAAATCACTGCAATTCACAATGCCTGTGTTTGGTGCCTAGGCTCCCTATGCAATGAATGGGAAGTGAGAGGCACTTCTGAATGGGACTTATAAAACCAGCATGCTAGGCAGCTCCTCACCTACATTAGCCCATGGGAGATGCCAAGCCAAAGGGTGTGTGCTAAGTCATTGGAGCAGGGGGACTGGATCTTGAGTTTCTCACCTCCAAAGTGCGCTAACCAGCAAGTTACAGAGTCAATCTTTTGCTTAATCTTGCTTACTGACCCAGTTATTATTTATTCGCAGTGGAATAGTTTCAACGGGAGAGACTGAGAGATCCTCCACAGCTGAATAGCCCATGGCACTCACCTGAAAGGTGGCAGCTTCCCAGTTCAAATCATTTCTTCCCCTCAGGGACTGGAACTGGGGGGATCTCCCACAATTACAGGTGAGTACCCTAACTACTGAGCTAAAAGTTACGAGGCAGGGGCACAAGACCCCAGAGGACCCTGGTGCAAGAATAGGGTAGGGTCCCCTTCCCAAGTCTGAAATCTAAAATTTTCCTTACCCCCCAACATCCCAGCACTCAGTCTACCCCCCTGCCTCATAACATCCTCCATTCCTCCCACAGCCCCCCCCCACATCCTCCACCCCCTCACTCTGCAGCCCTCCAAACACTCCCCACAACCCACTAACAACTCATCCCCCGCCCCTCACCCACTGCTTCCAGAACCTTCCTG
>NW_020715274.1:0-2271 GCF_002925995.2 Terrapene triunguis | reverse complement strand
GTTTCTGGACCTCCAGCAAATGTCAGTCCATCCTTTCATTAGCATTCAGCCCTTCCCAGATCTGCTAACTCAGGAGAATGATGGGCTCAGCCATCCCAGCTTGGTCTCTCTTCACCTCATGGCCTGGTATTTATATGGGTGCCGGACCTAGAGCATTGTTCTTCGGAGGCTTTTCAAACTGTTTTTAATCACAATTGAAAAGACTCTATCAGAAATGTTCTCTAGCTAAATGGAAGGCTTTCTCTACCTTGGCACAACAAAACTAGTTGTGGCCAGAGACAGTAGGTTTTCCTGCTTTTTTAACTACCTCCTCACGCTCAAGACATCGGGTCTTTTCCATTAGCTATCTGTGAGCCCACCTAGCAGCAGTCAATATCTTCCACCCTTGGGGAGAGAGTTACTCTGTTTTTACCCACCCAATAACAACTAGATTCCTGAAGAGTCTCACTAGGACCCTCCGAGGTAGCGAATCTGAGACCACTATGGGACCTCAATCTCAGTACTTACCAGGCCACCCTTGAACGACTGACCAAATGATCAGTGTGTTCCACTACCTTCCCTCTTTCCCCTCTCCTTTGGATCATGACTGGATTCTCAGTAGAGGAGAAAGCAGAGAAGCAATCAGTCCACACCTCCCCTTAAACACTTGCTACTGTATACCAAGGAGCTCCAGGGCACAGTGGTACCAAAGGACACTTCTTGCAAGATTTTTCCGGTCTCAGATTCATGGTGCACATGCATACCCTCATATGGAATACAGATAGGGACCACACCTCTTGAAGAACCTCCAGTTACAGGTAGGTACTCTCCATTTCTGAAACAGAAGTCCATGCAGCAGCTGCTGCTGGTTTGTAGAGAGTTGACTCGTCACATGGTGCTGGCTCCTCCCTTTTATTTCCAGCTGCTGAATCACATTCAGAACAGCAAAATAGGCATAAAACACTTGCCTAATGTTAGCAATTGCTGTAGCTGGTGCAGGGATTTTATGCTGTCACATAGGAGTGGAGGAGGCCCATGTGACTAATAATGGCTGGGATGTAGTGTGAGCCATTACAAATGGAAGAATCGGTGTCCACAAGATAACTTCTGTACTAACATCTGGCCCACCCAGCAAAAAATATTTGAGAAACTTAGCAGAAATAAAGAGAAAAACTGTCCTCTGGGCTCACAAGGGTGAGGGGAGATTATTAAAAGAGCTGTAAGATAACATTTATCTGGAAAATTAAATTGATGCATTGTGGCATTAGGACTTCTTCGTTACCTGTGCATTTTCAGTCCTTTCACCAATGAATGCAAAGTTTGTGGGTTGTCATGGTGGAAGCGGGAGTTTGGCATCATGTGGTACTGTCCTGAAGTGATATTAATTTGTGATAATGCCATTCTAGCAGCAAGAGCAATCAAGATGTTACATTTAGTAAATGAAAGCTGAATGTCGGAACACTGTCTAAGACAAATTATAGCAGTCTGATGTTCTAATATGTGCCGTAGGCTTGATTTAGACTGATGCCTAAGACTGTGCATCATCAAGTGCATACAAACCCTCACAGAGCACCGCTGGCCCAGATGAATGTCTATGTACTTTCAGCTCTGCAGAGAAGATGCTAAATTACAGGCTGTAAAAGTTTTCAATGCTTTCTTCCTATCTTCTGAAGAGCTACTGAGAGCCCTTATCATGCTGACTTACTTTTTTTGTGTGGTCTTTTAATGTAGGATGCTCTCCTAGCTATATGTGACTAGTTAAAAATATAGCCAGCATATTTAACACATGCTCTTAATATATCTTGTAATGAACACATCCAGGATAGTGATGGGGAAACCTCCAAAGGTTCAGAGTTCAGTTTGGATAAACACCTAAAAGCTGAATGTGTAGCCAAACATCTCAAGTCTGCAAAAGCTGGATTGGAAATCTCACCAGAGCAGGCTTCGAGAAATTCTGGTGCTGGCAAATCAGGTCAAATTTTGGTCCTGTCTGGAAATAGTGAGAATAATTTTTCATTGTCACATTTTAATATTTCCAATGTTGGTTCTGCCAGAAATCCTGAAGGAATAGCCTTTGTCACCATATTGTGGCAAAGTTCCAGTTCTGATAGAAATGTGAAGATATAAAAGGAAACATAAGGACATCAGGGTGAGATGCTGAAATATCCAGATGTTAATGGGATCTTAAGGGGGAGAATGTGAGGGAGAGATGGGTGGGTGGAGATCTTCTGCTTATAACACACAGTGAGCTGTGCTGGAAAAAGAGATTGGGATTTGCAGCAAGCCCTAAAG
>NW_020715273.1:0-2271 GCF_002925995.2 Terrapene triunguis | reverse complement strand
GTTTCTGGACCTCCAGCAAATGTCAGTCCATCCTTTCATTAGCATTCAGCCCTTCCCAGATCTGCTAACTCAGGAGAATGATGGGCTCAGCCATCCCAGCTTGGTCTCTCTTCACCTCATGGCCTGGTATTTATATGGGTGCCGGACCTAGAGCATTGTTCTTCGGAGGCTTTTCAAACTGTTTTTAATCACAATTGAAAAGACTCTATCAGAAATGTTCTCTAGCTAAATGGAAGGCTTTCTCTACCTTGGCACAACAAAACTAGTTGTGGCCAGAGACAGTAGGTTTTCCTGCTTTTTTAACTACCTCCTCACGCTCAAGACATCGGGTCTTTTCCATTAGCTATCTGTGAGCCCACCTAGCAGCAGTCAATATCTTCCACCCTTGGGGAGAGAGTTACTCTGTTTTTACCCACCCAATAACAACTAGATTCCTGAAGAGTCTCACTAGGACCCTCCGAGGTAGCGAATCTGAGACCACTATGGGACCTCAATCTCAGTACTTACCAGGCCACCCTTGAACGACTGACCAAATGATCAGTGTGTTCCACTACCTTCCCTCTTTCCCCTCTCCTTTGGATCATGACTGGATTCTCAGTAGAGGAGAAAGCAGAGAAGCAATCAGTCCACACCTCCCCTTAAACACTTGCTACTGTATACCAAGGAGCTCCAGGGCACAGTGGTACCAAAGGACACTTCTTGCAAGATTTTTCCGGTCTCAGATTCATGGTGCACATGCATACCCTCATATGGAATACAGATAGGGACCACACCTCTTGAAGAACCTCCAGTTACAGGTAGGTACTCTCCATTTCTGAAACAGAAGTCCATGCAGCAGCTGCTGCTGGTTTGTAGAGAGTTGACTCGTCACATGGTGCTGGCTCCTCCCTTTTATTTCCAGCTGCTGAATCACATTCAGAACAGCAAAATAGGCATAAAACACTTGCCTAATGTTAGCAATTGCTGTAGCTGGTGCAGGGATTTTATGCTGTCACATAGGAGTGGAGGAGGCCCATGTGACTAATAATGGCTGGGATGTAGTGTGAGCCATTACAAATGGAAGAATCGGTGTCCACAAGATAACTTCTGTACTAACATCTGGCCCACCCAGCAAAAAATATTTGAGAAACTTAGCAGAAATAAAGAGAAAAACTGTCCTCTGGGCTCACAAGGGTGAGGGGAGATTATTAAAAGAGCTGTAAGATAACATTTATCTGGAAAATTAAATTGATGCATTGTGGCATTAGGACTTCTTCGTTACCTGTGCATTTTCAGTCCTTTCACCAATGAATGCAAAGTTTGTGGGTTGTCATGGTGGAAGCGGGAGTTTGGCATCATGTGGTACTGTCCTGAAGTGATATTAATTTGTGATAATGCCATTCTAGCAGCAAGAGCAATCAAGATGTTACATTTAGTAAATGAAAGCTGAATGTCGGAACACTGTCTAAGACAAATTATAGCAGTCTGATGTTCTAATATGTGCCGTAGGCTTGATTTAGACTGATGCCTAAGACTGTGCATCATCAAGTGCATACAAACCCTCACAGAGCACCGCTGGCCCAGATGAATGTCTATGTACTTTCAGCTCTGCAGAGAAGATGCTAAATTACAGGCTGTAAAAGTTTTCAATGCTTTCTTCCTATCTTCTGAAGAGCTACTGAGAGCCCTTATCATGCTGACTTACTTTTTTTGTGTGGTCTTTTAATGTAGGATGCTCTCCTAGCTATATGTGACTAGTTAAAAATATAGCCAGCATATTTAACACATGCTCTTAATATATCTTGTAATGAACACATCCAGGATAGTGATGGGGAAACCTCCAAAGGTTCAGAGTTCAGTTTGGATAAACACCTAAAAGCTGAATGTGTAGCCAAACATCTCAAGTCTGCAAAAGCTGGATTGGAAATCTCACCAGAGCAGGCTTCGAGAAATTCTGGTGCTGGCAAATCAGGTCAAATTTTGGTCCTGTCTGGAAATAGTGAGAATAATTTTTCATTGTCACATTTTAATATTTCCAATGTTGGTTCTGCCAGAAATCCTGAAGGAATAGCCTTTGTCACCATATTGTGGCAAAGTTCCAGTTCTGATAGAAATGTGAAGATATAAAAGGAAACATAAGGACATCAGGGTGAGATGCTGAAATATCCAGATGTTAATGGGATCTTAAGGGGGAGAATGTGAGGGAGAGATGGGTGGGTGGAGATCTTCTGCTTATAACACACAATGAGCTGTGCTGGAAAAAGAGATTGGGATTTGCAGCAAGCCCTAAAG
>NW_020715272.1:0-13893 GCF_002925995.2 Terrapene triunguis | reverse complement strand
AGTCATGAAGAGGACGCTGCAGTTCCTGGAGCAAGAGGGGGGCCACAGAGCAGAAAGAGATGGAAGGGGCATTGGCTGCACAGAGCTAATCCCCAGAACAGTCAGGAGGTGGTGCCATCCTGCAGTGAGTAGAGGCCCCCTGTCACACTGCTAAATTTAGTGAGATCCAGGTTATCCCCTGTATGACCCTGATCCACAGCCTGTCAATTTCCTTGGCCTTTTGTTCATGCCCAGCATGTGCAGTTTGCACAGGCTTAAACTGTGAGCTATAAACTGCACACACTTTTTCCAAGATTGCCAAATATTCGAGAGGTGAGATTAGTGTATGGGCTTGGATTCTGTCCTGCAGTCTCTTAGGCCAGATTTGTTCCAACTTCCCTTTGTTTTGCATTTGTGGGAAATCCCTTTCTTGTACCTGGCCTTCACTATCACCAACGTTTCAAGATAAACTAGAATGTTGAAATGTTCCTTAGCAAAACTAAAACTCCTGTTTACTGGAATGTAATATGGATGAGAAATGGGATGTCATGTTACTCAGTGCATATCATATAAATGGAAAGTTCAACTCTTATTATAGCATTCCTGTAATGCTTCTGTAGAGTACCAGAAATTACAGAGTAAGTGACTGGATATCATCAATGCTGTTACTTTTAATTCTGTCCTTTAATGATTAAGTTGCATTCAGCATGTAGCAAACTTTATATTTTGAGTTTATTTTAAAATATTATTTATGGAATATTATGTGACTGTCTGAATACTTCTACCATATATGAGGTTGAAATTTAATATAGCAGGTGGCATTGTATTAAATGAATCTGCATCTCTTGCTTATTAACAGATGGTGTACTTCTAGGTCTGATTTTTACCGTTTCAGAGAAACTTGTCAGTGCTTAGTTAACCCTTTTCATGCTTGTGTGAAATGTATGTACAGTAGAAGCAAATTCTGGTATGTTTGTTAATTTCTTGTCTGCCAATTACTAAAATACACCGAGTTTATCAGCTGGCTTTTAGTGCAGTGCCTTTCTGAACAAATCAAACCTTTGATCTCTTCTGATATTTTTCTGTAACTGGGTATTTAGCAAAAAGGGAGAAATCCACTACGTTAACCATCAATCCCCGGATCTTAAGGGCCCAATTGTCACTTTTTGGCCCAGCCTGTTTAAAGGGTAGTGGCTCAGCAGGAGATTCTTGGGGCCATTATGTTTCAGCAGGCACAATTGATGCAAGACCACAAGGGAACTATAGTCACTGAGCTACCTTTGAACAGGGTGCAGCTTGTGCTCCTTAGGACCCTTTCTGCTGGCTGGTGTGGGGGAAAGAGTCATGACTCTGACCCTTTCCTAAATCCTCCAAAGCAGCCTCTGCCCACATCAACATTTGTGTGACCAGGACTGCAGTTGTGTCCTGAATTACAAGGACAGCAATCCTGTCCAGCCCGTGTGCCCACTTCCCCAGCATGCACAGTGCACCAAAGCAGGGCTCAAGCCAGTTCACTCTCTAGAAAAACAGTTGCTCAGCTCACTTAAATCTTAAGAATTATGGCCTGCTCCAGCAGATGTATTCTGCACAGGAGGACCGCTGCACCTACCTGGAGCCCCATTGGCTGCAGTGGGGAACCACATAGGTGCCCATCCACATGGGATAAGGAACAGGATCAGGGCCCAAGTGTTTGCAAACACTTAAATAGTGGATGGCACGATGGGACTTAAGTTTAGTTCATTCTGGTTTTGCATGGTGAATAATTTAACAAAGGACAAACTTTAAAAAAAGTTTCATTAAGATCTGTCCAGAATTTACTAAAGTGTTTTCCATGAGCACTGATGCTTTATGTAAAATAATGACAAACCAAGATAAATGAGCTAGAATGTAGGCATTGAACATTTCTTTGTTTAATCAGTTTGCACTATGAAATATAAACTGATTACATGGAGTCAAAATGCTCTTAGGGTAACTCTGATTTTTTTTCAATAACTCAGACACCTGAACAATGCTGCTGCTTCCAGCACTGATCACTTTTGCTCTGGGAACATCCCTGTTGAAAACATCCACTGCAAATCCAAACCAGAGTGTTCAAAAATGGGATCTAAGTGCATGTGCAGTAGTTGTATGTGGACCTGCTCAGAACGGATTACCAGGCAGAGATGGAAGAGATGGGAAAGAAGGCCCTAAAGGAGAAAAGGGAAGTCAAGGTATAGAAGTATTTACTTCCTAATGTTATGCTTACTATTCACATGTCTGTCTGGTATTATTTTTCAACCATTACTCATTTAAAAGATGCTTCCTAGAAACCATTTAGCTCTGCAAAACTTGTACAAAAAGATGCAGCTAATCATACGGTATGTAAAACCTGAAGGTCCTTATGTTCCTACTGGTAATTACTGAAGGCTGGGATAGAGCTGACAGTATTGTTCATATTCAAAATGAAACCTCTTACTATATAGGACTGGATGCCTCTGGGGTAGATGAAGTGCTGTAGAACCTTTAATCTCTGGCTCACCAATTTGATATCTGGCTTCCGTTGGTAGTGATTGAAAGTTGTTACTGCTAGACATGGCTCAGAAACAGATTTTTAAAATGCAATTTTCCCCAGTTTTTAAAAAAATCAAACTATGTAGACTAGCTCTATGTTGGTTTAAAAAAAAATGGTGAAAATTGTCTAAATTTTCTTTCCCAAAAAATATCCAGAAGTTTGAGGAGGACAAAGGGTCAAACAAGGCGAAAATATGCATGCTGAATGTAACCACTCAATTGGGGCTAGATTCACTTCAGTGAATCCTTGGACTTCAGTGGGACCACTCACATGGGTAAATACTCTTTTGGGTCAGTGAGTGTTCCCACAGTAAAATAAAACAGAGAATTTGACTGTGGCATTTCTTTTCAGAGTAGTCTTATTTACACTGAATATTTAAAATAACTTCGCTACAATAAAAACACTTTCCTTTCTACCTACCCCTTACCTCAGATCAATTTTGTTTAGCAAGAGCTCCATCAAGATACGTTGTAGGGTATTACATTGTAGTTTGCACGATTACTTAATTCCTAATATAAATCCCAGAATACATGCTAGAAAAAAAAAACTGGTTTACAGGACTAACAAAGGTTTCCCATATCGAGGTTTACATTGAAGGATTACTTTCTCATTCAATAATATTGCATTTGGTTACAAATTATAAAAAGGGAATTAATTAATTTACAATAGGTACCTAAAAGAACCTGTCATATTATTCATTGTGAATAATGTATCTGAACAATTTAGTCCTTATTCCTTTTTGTACGTTGTCTACAAACTGCTAATCATTTTTGTACATTCGCTCATTTTTTGCAATTGCTCGCTGACCAGTTTTGTGAAGTTTTATTTGCAGACTCGTCTCTGAGTATTTGGTATTATTTTGCATGGCTTCTTTATTCCTGTAAGTCCCCTGGTTTTCTTTTCCATCCCTGCATGAATGACTTCAGTTTTGTAAACAAAAATCACCCTTCCTCCCCTCTTTTTGTCCACAAATTATCCTTGAACGTTCTGAATTGTTTACCGAATCTATTGTGTGAATAATTAAAAGAGCTGTTCAAAATAGTCACAGGAGCCTTTGCATTGTGAATGCTCTTGCAAATATATATTCATGGTGGTATTTGGAATGGTTTTGCTCTCCTCTACCATTTTTGTGAATAAAAACACAAATGTCATTAATTCATAAATAAAAGTGGGCACGGATTGGTGAGTGTTATGTGCAAGAATATTAAACCAATACTTCCTAGCAATATTTGCTCAGGTCTAGAGTAGTGATTAATTAAACCCACAGGAGAATATTCTCTTCTTTGATTCACACAATATTGATTTCTGTTACATATCTTCACTCTTGCCCCAGGGTGAGCACCCTTTTCAACACGTGTCTTCCATTTGCTACCACAGTTATTTTAATCTTAAATAAATCATTAAAGCATCTTGACACTTTGGAAGAGGTGGACAGTTAATGAACTGATACTAAAATTGCAATCTAATCATGTCCATAGACACTCACCAGACTTTATATTTTATTATAGATTACAAGGAGCAGGTTCTTACCTGATTTACACCCTGATGAATTGCAGATGAATTACAAGCAGAATTTGGCCCTAAGTTAACAAACCTTATTCTATTCATCTGCAAATCTCTTGCAGCTCACTCACTTTTTTCTTTTTTAAATCTATTATTTTTCTTTTGACCCAACACTAGGATTACAGGGATTAAAAGGGTCACAAGGTCCCCCAGGAAAGATGGGCCCTGCTGGACAAGTCGGAGGAAAGGGCTCACCAGGAGAAAAAGGCACAAAAGGAGATACTGGAGATAGAGGTAAGAGCTATGATGATTTTGATTGGGAAGGTTAATGTGATCACTAGCCATTAATCATCTGAAAAAAGCTTAAAAGAACTGGAATTAAGCAGAACTGAAAGTAAACATGTTTACTCCAACTAAATTAATCTTAATGGTGGACCTTCGAGTACCTAAGATCCATGATCTATGGGTTTATAACTACTACTATTGGGATAAAAACTGAACAAAAGTAAATTTAGGTTAAATATCCAAATATATGTATGTATACAGTATTGGAACAATCCTATACTGCCCCAGGGGATAGAGAAAATCTCCTGATAGTAGAGATGAGCCTATGCCATAAAGTTTGGATGTAGGGCTTAGTTTGGGCCTTATAGTAAAACTGTGTAAAGACCAGTGGCTTAGCTTCACAGGAATTTGAACAAAGCATTTATCTAGCCTTGATCCTTGTACCTTCTCATCCAAAAATATTTTACTTTGAATTTCAATCAGTTTTGTAACAAAATTACAAATTTCACATGATTTTCAGACAAAATTATAAATGAGGCTACGGCATGTTCATTCAGTACTAATCTAGGTACATGTGAAATTTATTGACCTTTTCAGTGAACCTGGTCTTAGTTTTGTGTTCATCTTCAGAGAGGATATCAAATGAGTTTTGTATTGTTTAACTGCAAACATTTCATATGGGTCCTACCAAACAGGACTTTCCTATTTTTAGTTTATAGCATTTTAAAAAATGAATAAGAATGACTTTGCATACTCAGAATTCAGATGAACAGAACTCTTTAAAACAGATTTTAACTTTGTCATAATTCTCTAATTTCAAACAAAACTCCCTTTCCTTGGAAAAAATGAGTGGGTCAAGGATTTTGCACCAAAAAGAGCAATCTAATTTTGATTATTGAATTGACTACTGATTGTATGTTATCACATTCCTGGTCATCACTCTCAACCTGTTCATCTCAATTTGTTGCCCAAACACAAAGTTGCAACCAGTCAGGCATTATTAAAAAAAAGAATGGATCTTTCCAAGCAGGGACAGTAGTTTTAATAGGGTTATGATATAAATGAATATTTCATGCATTTCCCTTTCACCCTGTTTCATCAGGATTACAAGGAGTCCCAGGTTTGAAGGGTAACCCAGGCAATGCGGGCCCTTCTGGGCCAAAAGGGGATAAAGGTTCACCAGGTGAAAAAGGAGTAAAAGGGGAGAGAGGTAAGTGGTGTCATTAGACTGTACTGTGTACTTCAGTGATTCTTTCCAATCTAATGGTGCTGTACAGTATTCAGAAATAGATAGTTGTGGGTTATTGTGCAGTTGGACATGTGCAATTTTCTTTAACTTTCTCTAATTTCTATATGATGTGGGAATTATACAAGTCGCAATTGAATCATCTAGCTGTGATGGGATAGTTTGATGACTGTGCACCAAAAATCAGTAGGAATTTTCCCTCTGATATTTATAATCTGTTACATGATGGTGCTAGATTTCAAAATCCACACACTCCTCAAGTCTCCCTGTGCATTCACTCAGAGTCTATCATCAAGTAACCGGCAAAGCCCAGAATTATTCCCACCAGGAGACTCACTGAGAATAAAATTGCTGGGTTTGTACATCTCATTCCCTTCATCACTCCCTAGGCCTGCCAGGAACTACAGGTTCGCAGGGCCAGCCAGGAATCGCAGGCTCCCCTGGGCCAAAAGGGGACAAAGGTTCAGTAGGTGAAAAGGGAGCAAAAGGAGACAAAGGAGACAGAGGTAAGTGATGTAGACAGGCTTGAATTCTGCATTGCAAAGATTGCTTCCAATTTAACAATTTCTCTTCTGCTGCAAATTTCCACAGCTCCATTGCCTCCATTTACACAGGCCGAGAACTTGTCCCGTAGACTTAGGAGATAATGACGGACACAAGCTGAAAGGGTTCAAGATTCCATTTAGTTAAATACAAAGCCAAAGGCTGTACACTTATCTGAAGCATAACCAAATCTCCTTTGCCCTAGAAATCAGGATTCAGCTCTTGGAAATACAGCCTCTCTAATGAAATTCATGGAATTCTTAGTTCTAACCGATTGAAAACTACTGAGTAAATAGCTTGCTTTTTTACCAGAATTTCAGTATTTCAATGTTTCCATGTTTAACCAATGCCAGTTAGGGCTTAACTACACAGGGAAATTGGCCGGCATAATAATAGTGGAATAGATATATAGCACTGTAGCTTTATTGGTCAATTTCCCCGTGTAGACAAGCCCTTAGTGTAGTTAGGAGTACAAAAATAAGCATTCCCAGAAAGTTAAACTAACTTTCCTGACAGTAAACCAATCCTTAATTTAAGTTCAAATAAGGACATATCTTATCTAAACTAGTTTCATCACCCCACAGTACATGAATTGCTAAATCTTAACAGAACTTCTATTTGTATTTACCTGCAATCGCTACATGATGTCAGAATTATGTAAGTCTTAATAAAATTGCTTTATTTTTGATAAGAGAGTCTAGTATTCCTAAGTAATCTGATATTCATCATTTAGATTTAATGGATATTAGATGGTGGAGTTACATCTACCATTATTAGATGCACTCTTCACATTTCTCTGTGCAATTGTTGCTCAGGCAGAGTATCATCAAGCAAACGGCAAAGAGCATATATGTCACTACTGTAATTATAATTCTTAATAGTGATATAGTGCTTTGCATTTTCAAAGCGCTTTACAAATATTAATCAATTCTGAAGGTGTGTGATTATCCATATTTTACAAATGAAGAAACTGGGGCACAACCTGTGGAAGTTGTAATTTGTCCAAGATTAGCATTAGAGCTTTTATTAGAACTCAGGGATCCCTGGATCTCAGCCCGTGTTCAAATAAATAAAAATATGTGAGAGCACGGTTATCCATTTATTAGAGCAGTGTACTGCGTGTCAGGACACCTGGGTTCTATACCTAGCCCTGCTACTGTTCCACTAAGTGACCTTGGCCAATAGGGTTGACCTCTCTGGATCTCAGTTACTTTATTTGCTTAGTTCAAAGACAGCATCAAGGCTAAATTGATTGATTGTTGGTAAAATATTATGAGATTTTTAGAAGAAAGACGGTGTGTAAATGCCCATTATTTTATATATGAAATTAGAAAACTACCTGCAGATTAACTTGTTCTTTTTGTATCTGTTTCACTTGATCTAACAACAGGGTTACAAGGAAGCTCAGGTTTACAGGGCCCCAAAGGGCAAATTGGTTCTCCTGGGCTAAAAGGTGATAAAGGTTCAGTAGGTGAAAAAGGAACAAAGGGAGACAGTGGACTCTCAGGTAAGTAAAGCAATGGGGTTTGTTTGTTTGCTGGGGAAGGGACTTAAGGGTTTTCTCTGTTGGTGTGTGCTAATGAATTTTGGACCACTTTCTGCCCCACATCCACAAGTGGGCTCAAGTAAGCCCCATCTGGGGAAAAAATGTATGAGGAGAGATTCTCTCTCTACCAATGTATATTCAATTTACATGTGCATAATTTACATTATGTAAAACTGGTTCACCTACAAAATGCAAGACATTACCTAGATATAAAGATCAAAATATCACTGTGAAATATAAGATTAATCAGTAGTATCTTATAAATTATATAGCAGCCATCTGTTTCATGGATAGAATCCTGGTCCCACTGAAGTCAATGACAAAACTCCTATTTACATAATGGAGCGAAGATTTCAAATCATAAAAATCACAGAATAGTAAACCCATTCTAGTAATTACAAAATCTCCCTATGTATGATGAATTTATATTTTCAAAAATAATTTTAAAAATTTTACTGCTTCCTTTCTGGCTCTTTTCTGATCGAGGAAAAAATACCTTGAAATTTTCATGAGGACTCCAGTATATTTGTGGATATAGCTCACTGTAGATTATTTTAATCCCTAGATTGAAGGGGGAGGGGCAAGGAGCTTCTTACTTTAGACCAAATGATAAAACGCTTCACTAGAGCTTAACTATCCATTATTTTCTACCCCTCTAACACAGACATTAACCCAAGGTGGATGTTGGATATCACTTTTGGTAGCTTGCTAAAATGAGATCATGCTGAGAGTAATGAGAGAATCAAAATATTGCACTATCCCAGGATGCAGATTGTCTGTTACAGAGTGTTTGTATGTGTGTATGTATATTATCTAGATAAATAAATTGAGATCTAGATAATACCTCATATGTAGATAAACTAAAACCAGCATGTCCAAGCTCGTAACAATTTGTGAACCGTCCCTAGGGTACCATTTAGAAGTGCCCCCCCCCCAACAACCATCTACAACTTCAAAACACCCTCCTCCAACTCCACCTAATTGTTTACCGAATGTAAAATGACACATCTCAGTGATATAGTAGCAATGGGGAAAGCATTTTTAGCATTATGTAGCCCAGGACGACCAGTCTGGGCACTCAGGCCATGTCTACACTTACCGGTAGATCGGTACTGCTGCAAGAATTGATGCAGTGAGTGTCAATTCAGTGGGTCTGGTGAAGACATGCTAAATCAATGGGAGAGTACTCTCCCATCGATTTGTGTACTCCACCTCCCTGAGAAGCGTGAGGGAAGTCGACGGGAGATGCTCTCCCATCGACACAATGCTGTGTAGCCACCGCGGTAAGTGAATCTAACTACGTCGACTTCAGTTACGTTATTCACGTAACTGAAGTTGCATGAGTTAGATCCATTTACTGTGGTATTGTAGACCAGCCCTCAGAAAGTGATATATCTACAGACTTTGGTCCCCAAGCACTATATGTGTGGATAGTGTAACGATGTTTAGTCCAGGCCTGTCCTTAAAGAGAAGGAGTAAGTAGAAATGATGCAATCTTTCCTTCAGGTTATGGATAGACACATCCACACATCCTGTGTAATTCTTATCCCATAAAAAAGCTAGGCAATCCAGGTTTAGATCTATAACCTGGACATATAGAGCTTTAGATCATAACCAAGACATCTAGAGTAGAAACTACAGGTCTGCTGTTATTTGTCTGTATTACTTATTTCTTTTAACATTAAGATTAATGCAACTTTCTTCATTCAGAGATCAATCTCCTTAAAAGACAAGTAAGTACTTTGGAAGGGCAGCTGAGAGCTCTGCAAAGCAGCTTCTCCAAGTACAAACAAGGTAAGATGATGCCGTAGTAGGATGCTGCCTTTCAACACAATTTTACCTCTGATCTCTTTTAAGCCTTCTGATTCGTAGTCTGATGCATTAAACAGTGGTTTTGTTCATTTTCATTATTAATGAATTATACAATGCCTCAGACTTATGTGATGCTTTATAAAATATAGAGCAGAGCACATTCTCTGCCCCAAAGACAATACAAAGGCCCAATCCAATGAGAGATGAATTCTCTGGAGTGATCCCAAGTACCCTCAGATCCCATTGAATCCAGTTACAGACACTGAGCATCTCTCCGTAAGCACTGGTCTCCTCACAAGATCAGGCCCTACGTGGAAAAGGGCTGTTCTTCGCATAAAAGTTGTGCCACTTTAATTAAACTGGATTTGACTTAGTTAAACTGGTGAAAACTCCTGTGTGAACACTCTCAAATTGATTATACACTGGATTATATCAATTTAAGTTTAAATCATCAAGGAATCAAATAGAGCTGACTAAGCCAGCTTTAAATCAAATGAAGAGTGTCTACACAGGGCTTTGTGCTCGTTTAACTAAACTGGTTTAAAAGTACACCTTTACTTAAACTGGTGCATCTTTGTCTATAGGCCAGGCCTAGTGCCAAGGTAATTAATAAAGCTGGTCTGAAATATTCCAGTTTCTTTCATTGGACTTTGTTCATTCATTGAAATCAAAAACTTGTTACTTTTCAATGAAGTTCTGATAGAACCAAACCTGCCTAGTTTCCTGCCAGCTCACCCACCTGGCTCCTCAGCAACCCCCGTGGTGGAGTCACAGGGAGTCAGGAGCTTGGAAGCCCTTGGAGTCCTGACTGCCAAGCTCATGGCTCCTCGGCAGCCTGGATTCCCATGGTGGGCTGCACTGGAGCTGTGCAGCGTAGGGCTTCCTGCGTCCACAGCTCAGGGGCAGCCCGCCAGGCTGACTACCTCCGAGCCTGGACTCCCCTTTGGGGAGAATTTGGAAATTTTGAGGTTTTGTTCTGAATCAGAGTGAAGCCAACATTTAAAATAATGAAATCCTCTGGGGAAACCTTTCTCTCTCCAGCTCTAGTAATTAACTCCAAAAACAAGAATCCTCTGCAAATCATGTGTTTGCTAATTGTATCCACCAGTATGTGTTTGGCTAGCCTGAGACCATTTATACTAGGAGTTTTTCTTTGAGTGCTGAGCCCTATGTGTAGTCCACACCTCAGATGTGCATCATGCGCCTGAGCAGGGCCAGTGCTACCATTTAGGCAAACTAGGCGGTTGCCTAGGGAGCCAAGATTTCGGGCCACCAAAAAGCGGTGCCCCCAATTTTTTTTTACAGCATTCCTTCGCCCTCTCCCCGAGCGCGTGGTCACTGCTCCACTTTTCCTGCCTCCCAGGCTTGCAGCGCCAATCAGCTGTTTGGCGCTGCAAGCTTGTGAGGGGAGGAGAATTAGAGCGGGGGAGACGTGCTCAGGGAGGAGGCGGAGCAGAGGTGAGCTGGGGTGGGGAGCTGTCGCATGGCTCCCCGCGGGGGGGGAGCTGCCACGGGGGGGGCGCCCCAGGGCGGGGGGGGGGGCCGGGGAGCTGCCGCAGAGCTTGGGGGAGGGCGCAAGGTGGAAGTTTTGCCTAGGGCGCGAAACTTCCTTGCACCGGCCCTGCGCCTGAGATCTGAAAATCTTGTCAGTAATGCCTGTTGAGCTGTGTCTGTGCTCTGGAGCTCCTTGTGCTCCATACCAAGACTATAAGGGGCAATTGAGACTGACCTGCCTCTCCAGTTCCTTCTTACCACTGCATGGCCAGAGTTGGAGTCCTCTGTGTCTGATGATATCTTTGCACAGTCTGTAAATATAATTGTAGATAGTTGTTAGTCTGGCGTTTTAAATAGTCTCTTTATAGTTAGTGTAGATTAGTTTCCCCTGCCTTTGGGACCCTTCCTGTTTCTCCCCCTTGGGAGAAGGGCCATGCCTAGAGTTCTGGAGTTTAACAAGTGTCTATCCTGCGTGTTCTCCTTCTTGGTCAGTGATGAGCACCAGTGCTGCCTTGACTCATAGATAGGGCCCTACCAAATTCACGGTCCATTTTGGTCAATTTCACGGTCATAGCTTTTAAAAAATCATAAATTTCATGATTTCAGGTATGTAAATCTGAAATTTCAAGGTGTTGTAATTGTAGGGGTCCTGACTCAAAAAGGAGTTGTGGGAGGGGTCACAAGATTATTGTGGTGGGGGGGTGCAGGGCCGCCCAGAGCGGGGGGCAAGTGCGGCAATTTGCCCCAGGCCCCACAGGGGCCCCAATGAAAATATAGTATTCTATAGTATTGCAACTTTTTTTTAAGGAGGGGCTCCCAAAATTGCTTTGCTCCAGGCCCCCTGAATCCTCTGGGCAGCCATGGGGGGGGGCGGGGTTGCGGTACTGCTACCCTTACTTCTGTGCTGCTGCAGGCGGCGGCGCTGCCTTCAGAGCTGGGCAGCTGGAGAGCAGTGGCTGCTGGCTGGGAGCCCACCACCAGCAACAGTACAGAAATAAGGATGGCATGGTATGGTATTGCCACCCTTCTGTGCTGCTGCCTGCAGAGCTGGGCACCCAGTCAGCAGCTGTCACTCTCCGACTACCCAGCTCTGAAGGCAGCAATGCAGAAGTAAGGATGACATGGTATGGTATTGCCATCCTTGCTTCTGTGCTGCTTAGGGTGACGAAGTGGCCCATGGCCAAGCTCGGCGGGTGCGGCTCTGGCGCCCCCGAACCCTCCGAGCCTGGCCTGTTGCGGGGACCCAGCAGCGCGCACGCTGCACCCAGCCCCTGGCCAGTCGCGTCTGGGCTGCTGCCCAGCTGGTGCTATCCCGCGGCGGCCCCGGAGTGGGGGCAGCAGGCTCCAGCCCCCCCGTCCCACTCGGGTCCCGCAGGGGAACGAACGGGGCTGGGCTGCCGATGCCTCCGCCCCGGGGCTGCCGCGGGATAGCACCAGCTGGGCAGCAGCCCAGACGCGACTGGCCAGGGGTTGGGCGCAGTGTGTGCGCTGCTGGGTCCCCGCAACAGGCCCAGGCTTGGGGGGTTCGGGCCCCAGCACCAGAGCCGCAGCCGCCGAGCTTGGCCATTGGCCGCTTCCTCCCCCCGCGGCAGTGGGAGCTGCAGCAGCGGCTGCTCCCGAGTCCCGCTGCCCGGGGGGGAGAACAGCCGCCACCTGGCCCCGCGGGCCGCCCCCACTACTCTCCCTACCGCCCGACTGAGTCCTGCCTGCACTGGGGCCAGGCCAGACTCTTACTCACCCCGGCCCCGCACTTCCCCTGCGTCTCCAGGGCCTCCCTCCAGAGCTTGTGGAGGGAAGAGGAATGGTGAGCCTGGGGAAGAGGCGGGGATTCGGGGAGGGAGCCAATGGGGGGAGGAGGGGGCGGAGTTGGAGCGGGGGAGGGGGCGAGCACTTCCGGGCTCCGGAGCATTTCCTTGTTTGTCCAGTGTCCCGACCGCACATCGGTCGGGACGCGGGACAAACAAGGAAATATCGGGACAGTCCCAATAAAATCGGGACGTCTGGTCACCCTAGTGCTGCTGCTGGCAGGGTGCTGCCTTCAGAGCTGAGCGCCCGGCCACCAGCCGTCACTCTCTAGCCACCCAGCTCTGAAGACAGTGCAGAAGTAAGGGTGGCAATGCTACAACCCCCCCTAAATTAACCTTGTCACGCCCCCCGCCCCCCCCGCAACTCCGTTTTGGGTTAGGACCCCCAATTTGAGAAACGCTGGTCTCCCCTGTGAAATCTGTATAGTATACGGTAAAAGTATAGAATACGGTAAAAGCACACAAAACACCAGATTTCACGGGGGGAGATTTCACAGTCTGTGCTGCATTTTTCATGACTGTGAATTTGGTAGGACCCTATTCATAGACTTTAAGGCCAGAAGAGATCATCAGGATCATCTAGTCTGACCTCCTGCACATTGCAGGCCACGGAAACTCACCCATTTCTGAAATAGACCCCTAACATCTGGCTGAGTTACTGAAGTCGTCAAATCATGATTTAAAGACTTCAAGTTACAGTGAATCTGCCACTTACTCTAGTTTAAACCTGTAAGTGACTCATGCCCTAGGTTGCGGAGGAAGGGAGAGAAACCCCAGGGTCTGTGCCAATCTGACCCGGGAGGAAATTCCTTTCCAACCCCAAATATGACGATCAGTTAGACCCACTGAGCCAGACACCTTGGAAAGAATTCTCTGTAGTTTCTCAGAACCCTCCCCTTCTAGTGTCCCATCACCAGCCATTGGAGATATTTTCTGCTAGCAGTCGCAGATTGTCTATGTGCCATTATAGGCAGTCTCAGCATACCATCCCCTCCATAAACTTATCAAGCTCAGTTTTGAATCAGTTAGTTTTTTCGGCTCTACTGCTCCCCTTGGAAGGCTGTTCCAGAACTTCACTTCTCTGATGCTTAGAAACCTTCATCTAATTTCAAGCCTTACCTTGTTGATG
>NW_020715271.1:0-13898 GCF_002925995.2 Terrapene triunguis | reverse complement strand
AGTCATGAAGAGGACGCTGCAGTTCCTGGAGCAAGAGGGGGGCCACACAGCAGAAAGAGATGGAAGGGGCATTGGCTGCGCAGAGCTAATCCCCAGAACAGTCAGGAGGTGGTGCCATCCTGCAGTGAGTAGAGGCCCCCTGTCACACTGCTAAATTTAGTGAGATCCAGGTTATCCCCTGTATGACCCTGATCCACAGCCTGTCAATTTCCTTGGCCTTTTGATCATGCCCGGCATGTACAGTTTGCACAGGCTTAAACTGTGAGCTATAAACTGCACACACTTTTTCCAAGATTGCCAAATATTCAAGAGGTGAGATTAGTGTATGGGCTTGGATCATGTCCTGCAGTCTCTTAGGCCAGATCTGTTCCAACTTCCCTTTGTTTTGCATTTGTGGGAAATCCCTTTCTTGTACCTGGCCTTCACTATCACCAACGTTTCAAGATAAACTAGAATGTTGAAATGTTCCTTAGCAAAACTAAAACTCCTGTTTACTGGAATGTAATATGGATGAGAAATGGGATGTCATGTTACTCAGTGCATATCATATAAATGGAAAGTTCAACTCTTATTATAGCATTCCTGTAATGCTTCTGTAGAGTACCAGAAATTACAGAGTAAGTGACTGGATATCATCAATGCTGTTACTTTTAATTCTGTCCTTTAATGATTAAGTTGCATTCAGCATGTAGCAAACTTTATATTTTGAGTTTATTTTAAAATATTATTTATGGAATATTATGTGACTGTCTGAATACTTCTACCATATATGAGGTTGAAATTTAATATAGCAGGTGGCATTGTATTAAATGAATCTGCATCTCTTGCTTATTAACAGATGGTGTACTTCTAGGTCTGATTTTTACCGTTTCAGAGAAACTTGTCAGTGCTTAGTTAACCCTTTTCATGCTTGTGTGAAATGTATGTACAGTAGAAGCAAATTCTGGTATGTTTGTTAATTTCTTGTCTGCCAATTACTAAAATACACCGAGTTTATCAGCTGGCTTTTAGTGCAGTGCCTTTCTGAACAAATCAAACCTTTGATCTCTTCTGATATTTTTCTGTAACTGGGTATTTAGCAAAAAGGGAGAAATCCACTACGTTAACCATCAATCCCCGGATCTTAAGGGCCCAATTGTCACTTTTTGGCCCAGCCTGTTTAAAGGGTAGTGGCTCAGCAGGAGATTCTTGGGGCCATTATGTTTCAGCAGGCACAATTGATGCAAGACCACAAGGGAACTATAGTCACTGAGCTACCTTTGAACAGGGTGCAGCTTGTGCTCCTTAGGACCCTTTCTGCTGGCTGGTGTGGGGGAAAGAGTCATGACTCTGACCCTTTCCTAAATCCTCCAAAGCAGCCTCTGCCCACATCAACATTTGTGTGACCAGGACTGCAGTTGTGTCCTGAATTACAAGGACAGCAATCCTGTCCAGCCCGTGTGCCCACTTCCCCAGCATGCACAGTGCACCAAAGCAGGGCTCAAGCCAGTTCACTCTCTAGAAAAACAGTTGCTCAGCTCACTTAAATCTTAAGAATTATGGCCTGCTCCAGCAGATGTATTCTGCACAGGAGGACCGCTGCACCTACCTGGAGCCCCATTGGCTGCAGTGGGGAACCACATAGGTGCCCATCCACATGGGATAAGGAACAGGATCAGGGCCCAAGTGTTTGCAAACACTTAAATAGTGGATGGCACGATGGGACTTAAGTTTAGTTCATTCTGGTTTTGCATGGTGAATAATTTAACAAAGGACAAACTTTAAAAAAAGTTTCATTAAGATCTGTCCAGAATTTACTAAAGTGTTTTCCATGAGCACTGATGCTTTATGTAAAATAATGACAAACCAAGA
Organism: Terrapene triunguis; assembly: GCF_002925995.2. NCBI lineage: Eukaryota > Metazoa > Chordata > Testudines > Emydidae > Terrapene > Terrapene triunguis. The sequence continues at coordinate 12,047 of NW_020715271.1, read as the reverse complement.
TAAATGAGCTAGAATGTAGGCATTGAACATTTCTTTGTTTAATCAGTTTGCACTATGAAATATAAACTGATTACATGGAGTCAAAATGCTCTTAGGGTAACTCTGATTTTTTTTCAATAACTCAGACACCTGAACAATGCTGCTGCTTCCAGCACTGATCACTTTTGCTCTGGGAACATCCCTGTTGAAAACATCCACTGCAAATCCAAACCAGAGTGTTCAAAAATGGGATCTAAGTGCATGTGCAGTAGTTGTATGTGGACCTGCTCAGAACGGATTACCAGGCAGAGATGGAAGAGATGGGAAAGAAGGCCCTAAAGGAGAAAAGGGAAGTCAAGGTATAGAAGTATTTACTTCCTAATGTTATGCTTACTATTCACACGTCTGTCTGGTATTATTTTTCAACCATTACTCATTTAAAAGATGCTTCCTAGAAACCATCTAGCTCTGCAAAACTTGTACAAAAAGATGCAGCTAATCATACGGTATGTAAAACCTGAAGGTCCTTATGTTCCTACTGGTAATTACTGAAGGCTGGGATAGAGCTGACAGTATTGTTCATATTCAAAATGAAACCTCTTACTATATAGGACTGGATGCTTCTGGGGTAGATGAAGTGCTGTAGAACCTCTAATCTCTGGATCACCAATTTGATATCTGGCTTCCGTTGGTAGTGATTGAAAGTTGTTACTGCTAGACATGGCTCAGAAACAGATTTTTAAAATGCAATTTTCCCCAGTTTTTAAAAAAATCAAACTATGTAGACTAGCTCTATGTTGGTTTAAAAAAAAAACTGTGAAAATTGTCTAAATTTTCTTTCCCAAAAATATCCAGAAGTTTGAGGAGGACAGAGGGTCAAACAAGGCAAAATATGCATGCTGAATGTAAACACTCAATTGGGGCTAGATTCACTTCAGTGAACCCTTGGACTTCAGTGGGACCACTCACATGGGTAAATACTCTTTTGGGTGAGTGAGTGTTCCCACAGTAAAATAAAGCAGAGAATTTGACTGTGGTATTTCTTTTCAGAGTAGTCTTATTTACACTGAATATTTAAAATAACTTCGCTACAATAAAAACACTTTCCTTTTTGTCTGCCCCTTACCTCAAATCAATTTTGTTTAGCAAGAGCTCCATCAAGATACGTTGTAGGGTATTACTCTGTAGTTTGCACGATTACTTAATTCCTAATATAAATCCCAGAATAGACGCTAGGGAAAAAAAAAACTGGCTTACAGGACTAACAAAGGTTTCCCATATCGAGGTTTACATTGAAGGATTACTTTCTCATTCAATAATATTGCATTTGGTTACAAATTATAAAAAGGGAATTAATTAATTTACAATAGGTACCTAAAAGAACCTGTCATATTATTCATTGTGAATAATGTATCTGAACAATTTAGTCCTTATTCCTTTTTGTACGTTGTCTACAAACTGCTAATCATTTTTGTACATTCGCTCATTTTTTGCAATTGCTCGCTGACCAGTTTTGTGAAGTTTTATTTGCAGACTCGTCTCTGAGTATTTGGTATTATTTTGCATGGCTTCTTTATTCCTGTAAGTCCCCTGGTTTTCTTTTCCATCCCTGCATGAATGACTTCAGTTTTGTAAACAAAAATCACCCTTCCTCCCCTCTTTTTGTCCACAAATTATCCTTGAACGTTCTGAATTGTTTACCGAATCTATTGTGTGAATAATTAAAAGAGCTGTTCAAAATAGTCACAGGAGCCTTTGCATTGTGAATGCTCTTGCAAATATATATTCATGGTGGTATTTGGAATGGTTTTGCTCTCCTCTACCATTTTTGTGAATAAAAACACAAATGTCATTAATTCATAAATAAAAGTGGGCACGGATTGGTGAGTGTTATGTGCAAGAATATTAAACCAATACTTCCTAGCAATATTTGCTCAGGTCTAGAGTAGTGATTAATTAAACCCACAGGAGAATATTCTCTTCTTTGATTCACACAATATTGATTTCTGTTACATATCTTCACTCTTGCCCCAGGGTGAGCACCCTTTTCAACACGTGTCTTCCATTTGCTACCACAGTTATTTTAATCTTAAATAAATCATTAAAGCATCTTGACACTTTGGAAGAGGTGGACAGTTAATGAACTGATACTAAAATTGCAATCTAATCATGTCCATAGACACTCACCAGACTTTATATTTTATTATAGATTACAAGGAGCAGGTTCTTACCTGATTTACACCCTGATGAATTGCAGATGAATTACAAGCAGAATTTGGCCCTAAGTTAACAAACCTTATTCTATTCATCTGCAAATCTCTTGCAGCTCACTCACTTTTTTCTTTTTTAAATCTATTATTTTTCTTTTGACCCAACACTAGGATTACAGGGATTAAAAGGGTCACAAGGTCCCCCAGGAAAGATGGGCCCTGCTGGACAAGTCGGAGGAAAGGGCTCACCAGGAGAAAAAGGCACAAAAGGAGATACTGGAGATAGAGGTAAGAGCTATGATGATTTTGATTGGGAAGGTTAATGTGATCACTAGCCATTAATCATCTGAAAAAAGCTTAAAAGAACTGGAATTAAGCAGAACTGAAAGTAAACATGTTTACTCCAACTAAATTAATCTTAATGGTGGACCTTCGAGTACCTAAGATCCATGATCTATGGGTTTATAACTACTACTATTGGGATAAAAACTGAACAAAAGTAAATTTAGGTTAAATATCCAAATATATGTATGTATACAGTATTGGAAGAATCCTATACTGCCCCAGGGGATAGAGAAAATCTCCTGATAGTAGAGATGAGCCTATGCCATAAAGTTTGGATGTAGGGCTTAGTTTGGGCCTTATAGTAAAACTGTGTAAAGACCAGTGGCTTAGCTTCACAGGAATTTGAACAAAGCATTTATCTAGCCTTGATCCTTGTACCTTCTCATCCAAAAATATTTTACTTTCAATTTCAACCAGTTTTGTAACAAAATTGCAAATTTCACATGATTTTCAGACAAAATTATAAATGAGGCTACGGCGTGTTCATTCAGTACTAATCTAGGTACATGTGAAATTTATTGACCTTTTCAGTGAACCTGGTCTTAGTTTTGTGTTCATCTTCAGAGAGGATATCAAATGAGTTTTGTATTGTTTAACTGCAAACATTTCATATGGGTCCTACCAAACAGGACTTTCCTATTTTTAGTTTATAGCATTTTAAAAAATGAATAAGAATGACTTTGCATACTCAGAATTCAGATGAACAGAACTCTTTAAAACAGATTTTAACTTTGTCATAATTCTCTAATTTCAAACAAAACTCCCTTTCCTTGGAAAAAATGAGTGGGTCAAGGATTTTGCACCAAAAAGAGCAATCTAATTTTGATTATTGAATTGACTACTGATTGTATGTTATCACATTCCTGGTCATCACTCTCAACCTGTTCATCTCAATTTGTTGCCCAAACACAAAGTTGCAACCAGTCAGGCATTATTAAAAAAAAGAATGGATCTTTCCAAGCAGGGACAGTAGTTTTAATAGGGTTATGATATAAATGAATATTTCATGCATTTCCCTTTCACCCTGTTTCATCAGGATTACAAGGAGTCCCAGGTTTGAAGGGTAACCCAGGCAATGCGGGCCCTTCTGGGCCAAAAGGGGATAAAGGTTCACCAGGTGAAAAAGGAGTAAAAGGGGAGAGAGGTAAGTGGTGTCATTAGACTGTACTGTGTACTTCAGTGATTCTTTCCAATCTAATGGTGCTGTACAGTATTCAGAAATAGATAGTTGTGGGTTATTGTGCAGTTGGACATGTGCAATTTTCTTTAACTTTCTCTAATTTCTATATGATGTGGGAATTATACAAGTCGCAATTGAATCATCTAGCTGTGATGGGATAGTTTGATGACTGTGCACCAAAAATCAGTAGGAATTTTCCCTCTGATATTTATAATCTGTTACATGATGGTGCTAGATTTCAAAATCCACACACTCCTCAAGTCTCCCTGTGCATTCACTCAGAGTCTATCATCAAGTAACCGGCAAAGCCCAGAATTATTCCCACCAGGAGACTCACTGAGAATAAAATTGCTGGGTTTGTACATCTCATTCCCTTCATCACTCCCTAGGCCTGCCAGGAACTACAGGTTCGCAGGGCCAGCCAGGAATCGCAGGCTCCCCTGGGCCAAAAGGGGACAAAGGTTCAGTAGGTGAAAAGGGAGCAAAAGGAGACAAAGGAGACAGAGGTAAGTGATGTAGACAGGCTTGAATTCTGCATTGCAAAGATTGCTTCCAATTTAACAATTTCTCTTCTGCTGCAAATTTCCACAGCTCCATTGCCTCCATTTACACAGGCCGAGAACTTGTCCCGTAGACTTAGGAGATAATGACGGACACAAGCTGAAAGGGTTCAAGATTCCATTTAGTTAAATACAAAGCCAAAGGCTGTACACTTATCTGAAGCATAACCAAATCTCCTTTGCCCTAGAAATCAGGATTCAGCTCTTGGAAATACAGCCTCTCTAATGAAATTCATGGAATTCTTAGTTCTAACCGATTGAAAACTACTGAGTAAATAGCTTGCTTTTTTACCAGAATTTCAGTATTTCAATGTTTCCATGTTTAACCAATGCCAGTTAGGGCTTAACTACACAGGGAAATTGGCCGGCATAATAATAGTGGAATAGATATATAGCACTGTAGCTTTATTGGTCAATTTCCCCGTGTAGACAAGCCCTTAGTGTAGTTAGGAGTACAAAAATAAGCATTCCCAGAAAGTTAAACTAACTTTCCTGACAGTAAACCAATCCTTAATTTAAGTTCAAATAAGGACATATCTTATCTAAACTAGTTTCATCACCCCACAGTACATGAATTGCTAAATCTTAACAGAACTTCTATTTGTATTTACCTGCAATCGCTACATGATGTCAGAATTATGTAAGTCTTAATAAAATTGCTTTATTTTTGATAAGAGAGTCTAGTATTCCTAAGTAATCTGATATTCATCATTTAGATTTAATGGATATTAGATGGTGGAGTTACATCTACCATTATTAGATGCACTCTTCACATTTCTCTGTGCAATTGTTGCTCAGGCAGAGTATCATCAAGCAAACGGCAAAGAGCATATATGTCACTACTGTAATTATAATTCTTAATAGTGATATAGTGCTTTGCATTTTCAAAGCGCTTTACAAATATTAATCAATTCTGAAGGTGTGTGATTATCCATATTTTACAAATGAAGAAACTGGGGCACAACCTGTGGAAGTTGTAATTTGTCCAAGATTAGCATTAGAGCTTTTATTAGAACTCAGGGATCCCTGGATCTCAGCCCGTGTTCAAATAAATAAAAATATGTGAGAGCACGGTTATCCATTTATTAGAGCAGTGTACTGCGTGTCAGGACACCTGGGTTCTATACCTAGCCCTGCTACTGTTCCACTAAGTGACCTTGGCCAATAGGGTTGACCTCTCTGGATCTCAGTTACTTTATTTGCTTAGTTCAAAGACAGCATCAAGGCTAAATTGATTGATTGTTGGTAAAATATTATGAGATTTTTAGAAGAAAGACGGTGTGTAAATGCCCATTATTTTATATATGAAATTAGAAAACTACCTGCAGATTAACTTGTTCTTTTTGTATCTGTTTCACTTGATCTAACAACAGGGTTACAAGGAAGCTCAGGTTTACAGGGCCCCAAAGGGCAAATTGGTTCTCCTGGGCTAAAAGGTGATAAAGGTTCAGTAGGTGAAAAAGGAACAAAGGGAGACAGTGGACTCTCAGGTAAGTAAAGCAATGGGGTTTGTTTGTTTGCTGGGGAAGGGACTTAAGGGTTTTCTCTGTTGGTGTGTGCTAATGAATTTTGGACCACTTTCTGCCCCACATCCACAAGTGGGCTCAAGTAAGCCCCATCTGGGGAAAAAATGTATGAGGAGAGATTCTCTCTCTACCAATGTATATTCAATTTACATGTGCATAATTTACATTATGTAAAACTGGTTCACCTACAAAATGCAAGACATTACCTAGATATAAAGATCAAAATATCACTGTGAAATATAAGATTAATCAGTAGTATCTTATAAATTATATAGCAGCCATCTGTTTCATGGATAGAATCCTGGTCCCACTGAAGTCAATGACAAAACTCCTATTTACATAATGGAGCGAAGATTTCAAATCATAAAAATCACAGAATAGTAAACCCATTCTAGTAATTACAAAATCTCCCTATGTATGATGAATTTATATTTTCAAAAATAATTTTAAAAATTTTACTGCTTCCTTTCTGGCTCTTTTCTGATCGAGGAAAAAATACCTTGAAATTTTCATGAGGACTCCAGTATATTTGTGGATATAGCTCACTGTAGATTATTTTAATCCCTAGATTGAAGGGGGAGGGGCAAGGAGCTTCTTACTTTAGACCAAATGATAAAACGCTTCACTAGAGCTTAACTATCCATTATTTTCTACCCCTCTAACACAGACATTAACCCAAGGTGGATGTTGGATATCACTTTTGGTAGCTTGCTAAAATGAGATCATGCTGAGAGTAATGAGAGAATCAAAATATTGCACTATCCCAGGATGCAGATTGTCTGTTACAGAGTGTTTGTATGTGTGTATGTATATTATCTAGATAAATAAATTGAGATCTAGATAATACCTCATATGTAGATAAACTAAAACCAGCATGTCCAAGCTCGTAACAATTTGTGAACCGTCCCTAGGGTACCATTTAGAAGTGCCCCCCCCCCAACAACCATCTACAACTTCAAAACACCCTCCTCCAACTCCACCTAATTGTTTACCGAATGTAAAATGACACATCTCAGTGATATAGTAGCAATGGGGAAAGCATTTTTAGCATTATGTAGCCCAGGACGACCAGTCTGGGCACTCAGGCCATGTCTACACTTACCGGTAGATCGGTACTGCTGCAAGAATTGATGCAGTGAGTGTCAATTCAGTGGGTCTGGTGAAGACATGCTAAATCAATGGGAGAGTACTCTCCCATCGATTTGTGTACTCCACCTCCCTGAGAAGCGTGAGGGAAGTCGACGGGAGATGCTCTCCCATCGACACAATGCTGTGTAGCCACCGCGGTAAGTGAATCTAACTACGTCGACTTCAGTTACGTTATTCACGTAACTGAAGTTGCATGAGTTAGATCCATTTACTGTGGTATTGTAGACCAGCCCTCAGAAAGTGATATATCTACAGACTTTGGTCCCCAAGCACTATATGTGTGGATAGTGTAACGATGTTTAGTCCAGGCCTGTCCTTAAAGAGAAAGAGTAAGTAGAAATGATGCAATCTTTCCTTCAGGTTATGGATAGACACATCCACACATCCTGTGTAATCTTATCCCATAAAAAAGCTAGGCAATCCAGGTTTAGATCTATAACCTGTACATATAGAGATTTAGATCATAACCAAGACATCTAGAGGAGAAACTACAGGTCTGCTGTTATTTGTCTGTATTACTTATTTCTTTTAACATTAAGATTAATGCAACTTTCTTCATTCAGAGATCAATCTCCTTAAAAGACAAGTAAGTACTTTGGAAGGGCAGCTGAGAGCTCTGCAAAGCAGCTTCTCCAAGTACAAACAAGGTAAGATGATGCTGTAGTAGGATGCTGCCTTTCAACACAATTTTACCTCTGATCTCTTTTAAGCCTTCTGATTCATAGTCTGATGCATTAACCAGTGGTTTTGTTCATTTTCATTATCAATGAATTATACAAAGCCTCAGACTTATGTGATGCTTTATAAAATATAGAGCAGAGCACATTCTCTGCCCCAAAGACAATACAAAGGCCCAATCCAATGAGAGATGAATTCTCTGGAGTGATCCCAAGTACCCTCAGATCCCATTGAATCCAGTTACAGACACTGAGCATCTCTCCGTAAGCACTGGTCTCCTCACAAGATCAGGCCCTACGTGGAAAAGGGCTGTTCTTCGCATAAAAGTTGTGCCACTTTAATTAAACTGGATTTGACTTAGTTAAACTGGTGAAAACTCCTGTGTGAACACTCTCAAATTGATTATACACTGGATTATGTCAATTTAAGTTTAAATCATCAAGGAATCAAATAGAGCTGACTAAGCCAGCTTTAAATCAAATGAAGAGTGTCTACACAGGGCTTTGTGCTCGTTTAACTAAACTGGTTTAAAAGTACACCTTTACTTAAACTGGTGCATCTTTGTCTATAGGCCAGGCCTAGTGCCAAGGTAATTAATAAAGCTGGTCTGAAATATTCCAGTTTCTTTCATTGGACTTTGTTCATTCATTGAAATCAAAAACTTGTTACTTTTCAATGAAGTTCTGATAGAACCAAACCTGCCTAGTTTCCTGCCAGCTCACCCACCTGGCTCCTCAGCAACCCCCGTGGTGGAGTCACAGGGAGTCGGGAGCTTGGAAGCCCTTGGAGTCCTGACTGCCAAGCTCATGGCTCCTCGGCAGCCTGGATTCCCATGGTGGGCTGCCCTGGAGCTGTGCAGCGTAGGGCTTCCTGCGTCCACAGCTCAGGGGCAGCCCGCCAGGCTGACTACCTCCGAGCCTGGACTCCATTCCCCTTTGGGGAGAATTTGGAAATTTTGAGGTTTTGTTCTGAATCAGAGTGAAGCCAACATTTAAAATAATGAAATCCTCTGGGGAAACCTTTCTCTCTCCAGCTCTAGTAATTAACTCCAAACACTAGAATCCTCTGCAAATCATGTGTTTGCTAATTGTATCCACCAGTGTGTGTTTGGCTAGCCTGAGACCATTTATACTAGGAGTTTTTCTTTGAGTGCTGAGTCCTATGTGTAGTCCACACTTCAGATGTGCATCATGCGCCTGAGCAGGGCCAGTGCTACCATTTAGGCAAACTAGGCGGTTGCCTAGGGAGCCAAGATTTCGGGCCACCAAAAAGCGGTGCCCCCAATTTTTTTTTACAGCATTCCTTCGCCCTCTCCCCGAGCGCGTGGTCACTGCTCCACTTTTCCTGCCTCCCAGGCTTGCAGCGCCAATCAGCTGTTTGGCGCTGCAAGCTTGTGAGGGGAGGAGAATTAGAGCGGGGGAGACGTGCTCAGGGAGGAGGCGGAGCAGAGGTGAGCTGGGGTGGGGAGCTGTCGCATGGCTCCCCGCGGGGGGGGAGCTGCCACGGGGGGGGCGCCCCAGGGCGGGGGGGGGGGCCGGGGAGCTGCCGCAGAGCTTGGGGGAGGGCGCAAGGTGGAAGTTTTGCCTAGGGCGCGAAACTTCCTTGCACCGGCCCTGCGCCTGAGATCTGAAAATCTTGTCATTAATGCCTGTTGAGCTGTGTCTGTGCTCTGGAGCTCCTTGTGCTCCATACCAAGACTATAAGGGGCAATGGAGACTGACCTGCCTCTCCAGTTCCTTCTTACCACTGCATGGCCAGAGTTGGAGTCCTCTGTGTCTGATGATATCTTTGCACAGTCTGTAAATATAATTGTAGATAGTTGTTAGTCTGGCGTTTTAAATAGTCTCTTTATAGTTAGTGTAGATTAGTTTCCCCTGCCTTTGGGACCCTTCCTGTTTCTCCCCCTTGGGAGAAGGGCCATGCCTAGAGTTCTGGAGTTTAACAAGTGTCTATCCTGCGTGTTCTCCTTCTTGGTCAGTGATGAGCACCAGTGCTGCCTTGACTCATAGATAGGGCCCTACCAAATTCACGGTCCATTTTGGTCAATTTCACGGTCATAGCTTTTAAAAAATCATAAATTTCATGATTTCAGGTATGTAAATCTGAAATTTCAAGGTGTTGTAATTGTAGGGGTCCTGACTCAAAAAGGAGTTGTGGGAGGGGTCACAAGATTATTGTGGTGGGGGGGTGCAGGGCCGCCCAGAGCGGGGGGCAAGTGCGGCAATTTGCCCCAGGCCCCACAGGGGCCCCAATGAAAATATAGTATTCTATAGTATTGCAACTTTTTTTTAAGGAGGGGCTCCCAAAATTGCTTTGCTCCAGGCCCCCTGAATCCTCTGGGCAGCCATGGGGGGGGGCGGGGTTGCGGTACTGCTACCCTTACTTCTGTGCTGCTGCAGGCGGCGGCGCTGCCTTCAGAGCTGGGCAGCTGGAGAGCAGTGGCTGCTGGCTGGGAGCCCACCACCAGCAACAGTACAGAAATAAGGATGGCATGGTATGGTATTGCCACCCTTCTGTGCTGCTGCCTGCAGAGCTGGGCACCCAGTCAGCAGCTGTCACTCTCCGACTACCCAGCTCTGAAGGCAGCAATGCAGAAGTAAGGATGACATGGTATGGTATTGCCATCCTTGCTTCTGTGCTGCTTAGGGTGACGAAGTGGCCCATGGCCAAGCTCGGCGGGTGCGGCTCTGGCGCCCCCGAACCCTCCGAGCCTGGCCTGTTGCGGGGACCCAGCAGCGCGCACGCTGCACCCAGCCCCTGGCCAGTCGCGTCTGGGCTGCTGCCCAGCTGGTGCTATCCCGCGGCGGCCCCGGAGTGGGGGCAGCAGGCTCCAGCCCCCCCGTCCCACTCGGGTCCCGCAGGGGAACGAACGGGGCTGGGCTGCCGATGCCTCCGCCCCGGGGCTGCCGCGGGATAGCACCAGCTGGGCAGCAGCCCAGACGCGACTGGCCAGGGGTTGGGCGCAGTGTGTGCGCTGCTGGGTCCCCGCAACAGGCCCAGGCTTGGGGGGTTCGGGCCCCAGCACCAGAGCCGCAGCCGCCGAGCTTGGCCATTGGCCGCTTCCTCCCCCCGCGGCAGTGGGAGCTGCAGCAGCGGCTGCTCCCGAGTCCCGCTGCCCGGGGGGGAGAACAGCCGCCACCTGGCCCCGCGGGCCGCCCCCACTACTCTCCCTACCGCCCGACTGAGTCCTGCCTGCACTGGGGCCAGGCCAGACTCTTACTCACCCCGGCCCCGCACTTCCCCTGCGTCTCCAGGGCCTCCCTCCAGAGCTTGTGGAGGGAAGAGGAATGGTGAGCCTGGGGAAGAGGCGGGGATTCGGGGAGGGAGCCAATGGGGGGAGGAGGGGGCGGAGTTGGAGCGGGGGAGGGGGCGAGCACTTCCGGGCTCCGGAGCATTTCCTTGTTTGTCCAGTGTCCCGACCGCACATCGGTCGGGACGCGGGACAAACAAGGAAATATCGGGACAGTCCCAATAAAATCGGGACGTCTGGTCACCCTAGTGCTGCTGCTGGCAGGGTGCTGCCTTCAGAGCTGAGCGCCCGGCCACCAGCCGTCACTCTCTAGCCACCCAGCTCTGAAGACAGTGCAGAAGTAAGGGTGGCAATGCTACAACCCCCCCTAAATTAACCTTGTCACGCCCCCCGCCCCCCCCGCAACTCCGTTTTGGGTTAGGACCCCCAATTTGAGAAACGCTGGTCTCCCCTGTGAAATCTGTATAGTATACGGTAAAAGTATAGAATACGGTAAAAGCACACAAAACACCAGATTTCACGGGGGGAGATTTCACAGTCTGTGCTGCATTTTTCATGACTGTGAATTTGGTAGGACCCTATTCATAGACTTTAAGGCCAGAAGAGATCATCAGGATCATCTAGTCTGACCTCCTGCACATTGCAGGCCACGGAAACTCACCCATTTCTGAAATAGACCCCTAACATCTGGCTGAGTTACTGAAGTCGTCAAATCATGATTTAAAGACTTCAAGTTACAGTGAATCTGCCACTTACTCTAGTTTAAACCTGTAAGTGACTCATGCCCTAGGTTGCGGAGGAAGGGAGAGAAACCCCAGGGTCTGTGCCAATCTGACCCGGGAGGAAATTCCTTTCCAACCCCAAATATGACGATCAGTTAGACCCACTGAGCCAGACACCTTGGAAAGAATTCTCTGTAGTTACTCAGAACCCTCCCCTTCTAGTGTCCCATCACCAGCCATTGGAGATATTTTCTGCTAGCAGTCGCAGATTGTCTATGTGCCATTATAGGCAGTCTCAGCATACCATCCCCTCCATAAACTTATCAAGCTCAGTTTTGAATCAGTTAGTTTTTTCGGCTCTACTGCTCCCCTTGGAAGGCTGTTCCAGAACTTCACTTCTCTGATGCTTAGAAACCTTCATCTAATTTCAAGCCTTACCTTGTTGATG
>NW_020715270.1:0-3007 GCF_002925995.2 Terrapene triunguis | reverse complement strand
CCTCTGGTGCCTCACACATTCCAGTGTCCACGTCCCAGTGGGCTCTGAGCCCCCAGCTCCTCTGCATGGAAGGGAGACGCTCCCGGGGGAACAACAGGTCTGTCTGTGGCCCCTGCTGGCCTGTTGCAGGAGGCTGTGCCACTATGTGGCAGAAGTGGCTTGTTTCTCCCTGGCTGATAGCTGCCCATGGCCTGCTGACCAGCTGCTGTGTTTTCCCCATAAACATGCAGCTGTTTCATTACATGGAGTGGAAGTGAGGGAGCCTGGGAGTTCTCCAGCCTTGCTGACACCCTCCCTTCTCCTGGCCTTTCCCCCAGGTCACCTTGAGCATCTTCGAGCTGGCCACGGCTGCCGGGATCCCATGCGACATTGACCCAGCACTGGTGACTGCACTTTCCAACCTGAAGACAGGTAAGAGCCAGGCTGGGAGCTGCCAGGCTAGGTCACAGCAGGGTCCCTCTAGCCCAGTCTCCCAGCGCTGACACTGCGCTGGGTTCTGGCTGCACTCGCGCATTCAGTCATGTTTTAACATGTGATTGTGAATCATGACACACGCTTCTGTCCCAGTTCACACACACGTATGCTAGAGACGTTTGTGTCTGGAACAATATTGAGCTCCCACAAGGGAGGGGCTCTGGAGGGGGTAGGCCCTGTCTACACTAGAAAGTGGTAGCGCTTTAACTATCCCAGTCTAGTCAAAGCAGTACATCCCCTCCCAGCATGAATGCAGTTATTCCAGTTTAAAGGGGCTTTATGCCAGTACAGTTATTCCCCCCAGGGCTGGTGCCAGTGTGACTATATCAATACAATATCACCCCCCACACCTGACAGACCCAAAACAGGACACCTTTCCAGTGAGACCAGGTCTTAGTTAGCCAAGAGCTTTGAAGATACAAGTGCTAAGGTGACCTTGATCAAGTCACTGCCCCGCTCTGTGCCTGGGTTTCCCCTCTAAAATGGGAATGATGATAGTGACCTTTTGGGTTCTCTTCATTAAGAGCTTGTTATTAGCGGAAGCCCATAATAAGGGGGAATTGCCTTACCCTGAAGCATCTGTCGCTGGAGGCAGAACCCGTCGCTAGCTCTGCAGTAGCTGCCTCCATGAGCAATGAGCGAAGCCAATAAAGATTTGGGCAGGGATGACAAATACACCTTAATAACACACGTAGCATTGTCACAGGTGCTGCAGCTGATCCAGGGATGTTCCAGGGACACAGCCGGGATCCCCGTAGCTCTGGTCCCCCGGCTGTCTGCACGTCGCCCACCAGCCTGGGACACCCAAGGGAATTCTCCCTTCCCCCACCACTTTGGTAGTTTTTTCCATGGTGCACATGCAGCTTCAAGCGAATCTGAGCAGTGTCAGTTCTGGTCAGCAAAACTCAAAGCTCTGGAGCAGCAGGGACCTGGCTCCATCTATCAGATAATTTACTGGCCTGTCACAGCCGCTGGGTGATTTTATATATATATATTTGTAAGTCTGTCGAGTAGCCAAGCCGGAGAGAAGAACGGAGAGCGTAAACCGAGCTTATTACTGAAATCTCTGGTTGTACATCTTCTCTCTCTCTGCCTGATAGACAGTTCGTCCCCTGAGGAGGAGTACAAGTCAGCCTGTCTGCTGCTGGTCTTCGTGGCTGTATCTCTGCCGCTCCTCGCCTCCGACCCCTTCTCCGTGTACAGCATTGAGATGGACGGTAAGAGGCCGGGACGGGCTGTTTTCCAAACGCCGGAATCTATTCACCCGCCACACATGCCGATAAATGGCCCAGTGGTGCTGTCTGCGCTTTTGCAGTCACTGCTCCATGACTAGATCGCCATCCTGCCCTGCAGGGGGCGTCCCAGGCCACCACACTGCTTTCCTGGGTGAATGGGCCCGGGGCTGGGGGGAATGCTCAGGCTGCAGGGCAGTTTGTGGAAGTTCTTGTTACAAAACACACACTCCCAGGAAATGGGCCCTTGTTTCACGTGTTGTTCCGCACTCCAACCCCAACCTGCACTAGTGGAAAGGCTCAGTGAGGTCCCGGAGCTGTGGAACACGGGCCTGGCTCACATTTCAAGGGAACCTGCCCCAGCTGACATGTTTAATTATTTCCATAATTCATTTGTCAAGAAAAATACAGAAACGAACAAAGAAAAATGCCCAAGTCTCCCTGCTGGGACAGGGCTGCTCGCCCAGGTCACATCAGTGACAAGCAGGGGAGTTTGCAGCATTAGGCCCTGATCCCGCCCCAGGAACACAGGAATGGAAGGACTCTCATGTCCCAACCCCTGCTATTGCCAGCAGCCCCGTCAGAGCATCCCCTTCCTAAACAGCTCAAGCTCCATCTTCCAACTCACGAGGCTTCTTGCCTATGGGGGGGCTGTTCCTGAACCTCCCTCCTCCGACGGTTAGAACCTGCTTCTCATTTCCAGCCTCCGTTTATCCCTGGCCAGAGGTTCCTGTGCCAGCCCTGTCCTTTGGCTTCAATAGCTCTCCCCCCTCCCTGGCATTTCCCCCTGAAGGGTTTGCAGAGAGCGGCCCCCTCCCTCTCCGCCTCGCTTGCTAGGCCGAGCCAGTCTCCTCTGCAAGATCAGCTCGCCATCCCTGGCCATCCTAGCAGCCCTTCTCTGCGCCTCGTTCCCATCAACGAGGGTGGCCACAGCTGCACCCGGTATTCCGGAGGCGGTCTCCCCAGCGCTGTGCCGATGGCATTAATACTTCCCTAGCTCTGCTGCCAATACCTCCTCAGACCGTAAGCGCTGGAGTCACCCCAGTGACTTCAGTGGGGTTGAGATGCACGTGTGTAAGTGCTCCCAGGATCGGGCCCTTAGAGGCAGGGGTGGTGTCTTTGTAGCAGTGCAGCACCCGGCATGCTGTTGATCATGCAGGGCACTGGGGGTGCTGTAAGGAGACAAGCACAGCCTCCCTGCCCAGCTGCAGTTCAGTGCGCTGTGGGTGCCAAGCCCCCTGTCTCCTTCTCCCCGCAGGTTACAGCAACAATATCCACTGCCTGGCCAAAGCCATCATCCA
>NW_020715269.1:0-3008 GCF_002925995.2 Terrapene triunguis | reverse complement strand
CCTCTGGTGCCTCACACATTCCAGTGTCCACGTCCCAGTGGGCTCTGGGCCCCCAGCTCCTCTGCATGGAAGGGAGACGCTCCCGGGGGAACAACAGGTCTGTCTGTGGCCCCTGCTGGCCTGTTGCAGGAGGCTGTGCCAATATGTGGCAGAAGTGGCTTGTTTCTCCCTGGCTGATAGCTGCCCATGGCCTGCTGACCAGCTGCCGTGTTTTCCCCATAAACATGCAGCTGTTTCATTACATGGAGTGGAAGCGAGGGAGCCTGGGAGTTCTCCAGCCTTGCTGACACCCTCCCTTCTCCTGGCCTTTCCCCCAGGTCACCTTGAGCATCTTCGAGCTGGCCACGGCTGCCGGGATCCCATGCGACATTGACCCAGCACTGGTGACTGCACTTTCCAACCTGAAGACAGGTAAGAGCCAGGCTGGGAGCTGCCAGACTAGGTCACAGCAGGGTCCCTCTAGCCCAGTCTCCCAGCGCTGACACTGCGCTGGGTTCTGGCTGCACTCGCGCATTCAGTCATGTTTTAACATGTGATTGTGAATCATGACACACGCTTCTGTCCCAGCTCACACACACGTATGCTAGAGACGTTTGTGTCTGGAACAATACTCAGCTCCCACAAGGGAGGGGCTCTGGAGGGGGTAGGCCCTGTCTACACTAGAAAGTGGTAGCGCTTTAACTATCCCAGTCTAGTCAAAGCAGTACATCCCCTCCCAGCATGAATGCAGTTATTCCAGTTTAAAGGGGCTTTATGCCAGTACAGTTATTCCCCCCAGGGCTGGTGCCAGTGTGACTATATCAATACAATATCACCCCCCACACCTGACAGACCCCAAACAGGACACCTTTCCAGTGAGACCAGGTCTTAGTTAGCCAAGAGCTTTGAAGATACAAGTGCTAAGGTGACCTTGATCAAGTCACTGCCCCGCTCTGTGCCTGGGTTTCCCCTCTGTAAAATGGGAATGATGATAGTGACCTTTGGATTCTCTTCATTAAGAGCTTGTTATTAGCGGAAGCCCATAATAAGGGGGAATTGCCTTACCCTGAAGCATCTGTCGCTGGAGGCAGAACCCATCACTAGCTCTGCAGTAGCTGCCTCCATGAGCAATGAGCGAAGCCAATAAAGATTTGGGCAGGGATGACAAATACACCTTAATAACACACGTAGCATTGTCACAGGTGCTGCAGCTGATCCAGGGATGTTCCAGGGACACAGCCGGGATCCCCATAGCTCTGGTCCCCCGGCTGTCTGCACGTCGCCCACCAGCCTGGGACACCCAAGGGAATTCTCCCTTCCCCCACCACTTTGGTAGTTTTTTCCATGGTGCACATGCAGCTTCAAGCGAATCTGAGCAGTGTCAGTTCTGTTCAGCAAAACTCAAAGCTCTGGAGCAGCAGGGACCTGGCTCCATCTATCAGATAATTTACTGGCCTGTCACAGCCGCTGGGTGATTTTATATATATATATTTGTAAGTCTGTCGAGTAGCCAAGCCAGAGAGAAGAACGGAGAGCGTAAACCGAGCTTATTACTGAAATCTCTGGTTGTACATCTTCTCTCTCTCTGCCTGATAGACAGTTCGTCCCCTGAGGAGGAGTACAAGTCAGCCTGTCTGCTGCTGGTCTTTGTGTCTGTATCTCTGCCGCTCCTCGCCTCCGACCCCTTCTCCGTGTACAGCATTGAGATGGACGGTAAGAGGCCGGGACGGGCTGTTTTCCAAACGCCGGAATCTATTCACCCGCCACACATGCCGATAAATGGCCCAGTGGCGCTGTCTGCACTTTTGCAGTCACTGCTCCATGACTAGATCCTCATCCTGACCTGCAAGGGGCGTCCCAGGCCACCACACTGCTTTCCTGGGTGAATGGCCCCGGGGCTGGGGGGAATGCTCAGGCTGCAGGGCAGTTTGTGGAAGTTCTTGTTACAAAACACACACTCCCAGGAAATGGGCCCTTGTTTCACGTGTTGTTCCGCACTCCAACCCCAACCTGCATTAGTGGAAAGGCTCAGTGAGGTCCCGGAGCTGTGGAACACGGGCCTGGCTCACATTTCAAGGGAACCTGCCCCAGCTGACATGTTTAATTATTTCCATAATTCATTTGTCAAGAAAAATACAGAAACGAACAAAGAAAAATGCCCAAGTCTCCCTGCTGGGACAGGGCTGCTCGCCCAGGTCACATCAGTGACAAGCAGGGGAGTTTGCAGCATTAGGCCCTGATCCCGCCCCAGGAACACAGGAATGGAAGGACTCTCATGTCCCAACCCCTGCTATTGCCAGCAGCCCCGTCAGAGCATCCCCTTCCTAAACAGCTCAAGCTCCATCTTCCAACTCACGAGGCTTCTTGCCTATGGGGGGGCTGTTCCTGAACCTCCCTCCTCCGACGGTTAGAACCTGCTTCTCATTTCCAGCCTCCGTTTATCCCTGGCCAGAGGTTCCTGTGCCAGCCCTGTCCTTTGGCTTCAATAGCTCTCCCCCCTCCCTGGCATTTCCCCCTGAAGGGTTTGCAGAGAGCGGCCCCCTCCCTCTCCGCCTCGCTTGCTAGGCCGAGCCAGTCTCCTCTGCAAGATCAGCTCGCCATCCCTGGCCATCCTAGCAGCCCTTCTCTGCGCCTCGTTCCCATCAACGAGGGTGGCCACAGCTGCACCCGGTATTCCGGAGGCGGTCTCCCCAGCGCTGTGCCGATGGCATTAATACTTCCTTAGCTCTGCTGCCAATACCTCCTCAGACCGTAAGCGCTGGAGTCACCCCAGTGACTTCAGTGGGGTTGAGATGCACGTGTGTAAGTGCTCCCAGGATCGGGCCCTTAGAGGCAGGGGTGGTGTCTTTGTAGCAGTGCAGCACCCGGCATGCTGTTGATCATGCAGGGCACTGGGGGTGCTGTAAGGAGACAAGCACAGCCTCCCTGCCCAGCTGCAGTTCAGTGCGCTGTGGGTGCCAAGCCCCCTGTCTCCTTCTCCCCGCAGGTTACAGCAACAATATCCACTGCCTGGCCAAAGCCATCATCCA
>NW_020715268.1:0-6997 GCF_002925995.2 Terrapene triunguis | reverse complement strand
GTTGGAATGTTTTCAAGTTTCCTTAAACAAGGCAATAAAAGCCTAAAAAATTTCACCATCTATTGTCTTATATCTAGTGTATACAAAAGACTAAAGTCTACAAGCTTACAAGATAATGCCATTCCTCAAGTCTAGATAAGCATGGAAAATGTAATTTATTATTAAATAAATACATGTACCCGTTAAGAGCCACAGGTGAGGGCTGTGGCAGTTTTCCTGGAAATCTGCCTCTCTGTGAAATTAATGTTGCATGCCTCCATTTTTCAATTGAACAATAGACTTGAAAATGTGCCACACATGCACCTAAAGGCTGTGGAAGGAAAGTTGCCCCCGTGCCCCCTGTTACTGATGCAACTGTCTTCTCCCAGTTTGAACTACAGGGAAAAAAAAAAACTTGTACAGTGTATGAAAGGTACTGTCCAGGTATCTTTTCCTTTAGCTGATGTCCATTATTTAAAAAAACAAACAAACACTTGAAACCTCTCTCCCCCTTCTTTTCCTCCCCCCTCCCCCCCGGTGGTACTTTTCTAACACAGATCTTTTCTAGCACAGATCAAATGCAATGTGCATGCTTTGTTACACTGGCCTGTGGGATTTAATCCTTAAGATGTGTGTGCAGCCCCTATATACTACAGGGTCCAGTATGCAATGCTCCATCTTGATCAGAATCATTTGTTACTGTGGCATTTAGTCTTCACAGGCTTCCCTGGTATATTAAGGATGAGGATTGCTGCAGTGTGTGCTCCATCTCATGCAAACTTGATGCAGCTCTTGGGTCCCTTTCCAGCTCTCGAGCTCTTACTGGAGCAAAGATTGGGCAGTGAAGCAGAACGGAGTAAGAGGCTTCTTAGAACAAGGACCCTTGCCAGTAAGTGTTGTCTCAGCAGCGTAGAGATAAAGGTGGGACTTCAGGACACTTGTAAAATGCCCAAAGCTGTACCAACTGGGTATATTTTCACCCTTCTGGTTTTACAATGGCAGTACGCCATAATGCCATTCTTTGACATACTTTTTTTTAACTGTACATATCTCAAGCCATATTGGTGCTCAATTCTGGTGTCCCCCAGGGGAAAAGAATTGAATGTGTGGTAATCATAGTTTGATATACAACTTATCAGAGGTGGACTGGTTGGGTTTTTCAACTTGCACTTAGTCTTAAGCAAAAGAGGAACAAAGTTCTTGGTTTATATAAAACATGGAAAATCCAAGTGTGGTAACTGTTTCCTTTCCTGTTCTGCCTTAGCAATGACTCCTCAATTACATATGGGAGGGTGTAAAGACCCAACAACTCCACTGACTCACCGTTTTTATGATTCAAAACTGCCTTATATAGAATTGTTTTGCACGCCCTAAGTCCACCTTATGGATTTTCTCCGTTCCTCTTTCTACTCACTCATTGTTTATCATCAGTCTCTTCTCTCTTCCTTTATGGTCCAACAATAGCTATTGTCAATGCAAGAGAGATGTCTCCCTCATTTAGATTGGTGCCATCCCCTAATTTCTCTTGGAAATAAAAAATCTTCAGTTGTGAAACTTTATGAATATGTATTGGTAGGAATGGTCGTGAAGGCAGTCAAAATGAATCGTTTGTTGCTAACTAGCAAACCTTATAGAGATTCTGTTGGCTATCTGGATGACGTGATGACCCTGCAATACCAGGGCAGGATGGAGATTGTGGTGGGGTTTTAAGCACTCAAAATTTAGGCTATGTCTACACTACACAGCTTTTAGCAACATGGCTGTGTCACTACAGCCAGGCCGCTAAAAGTGGCGCAGTGTAGCTGCTGTTTGTCGGCTCTCCTGCCGACAAAAAAACCCGTTCCCAACAAACAGCGTTTGCATTGTTGGGAGGAGAGCGCTCCTGCTGACAAAGCGCTGTTCACACTGGTGCTTGTCACCGTCAAAACTGGTCTTTCAGAGGTGTTTGGAGAAAGGGGGGGGGGGGACGGGACCTGAAAGACACAAGTTTTGTCCTTCAGTTGCCAGTGTAGACATAGCCTTAGTCATCTGTCATTTTTTTCCTATTCGGCTGCCTTCCCTAGGAAAAAGGGTGTTAAGTCGAGTTAGCTAACTCACTTGATATCTAATGAAGACAAGGCAGGCTGGAGTCTTCACAAGAATTAGCAGGTTGTGTTAGACTTGATTTCCCTCAGTTTTCACACTAATTAGAAGGTTGAATTAAAACTGGAGGAAATCGAGTCTTTAACACTACCTGCTAAATCTTGTGAAAATACAAACCTGCCTTGTCTTCAGTGGGGTGGGAGAGGAAGGTGTGTTCTTGATTTGAGCTGTTAAGAACTCTTCTCTTCCTCAGGAAGACAAAGCCTCAGTGGGTGGTGGCATTACTGGCCCCTGCAGAATTTCACACTAATTACCACACTGCTACTTAAACCTACAGCTGTCAGCAAGACTTACTCTGGGACAGATCCCAACCTTGTGATATCACTTCAACACCTCAGTTCCATACCTTTACTTGTCCTTTCATCTTGCTTTATTTAATTACCTTATTAACATCTTATTTACTTAAGTCTTTTGACTTTCATTTTAACCTTAATCTTATTTCACTTAATTTTCACACTTATGCTGTGTGAAAGTTCTCTCTCTCTCTCACTTTATTTGTGTTCTCCTAGCACCTAGGAGCCCTAGTCATAGACCAGGACCCATTGTGCTAGGCACTGAACGCAGAACAAAGACAGTCCCTGCCTCGCTACAGTCTATGTTGGCAAAACGTATGTGTGAATATTCCGAGTGACCTCAATTACACCAACATAAGCATTCAGGTGCACAGCACTGTCAGTGGAAGAGCTTCTCCCACCGTCCTAGTTTATACTGCTTGCGGAGGAGGTTTTTTTTATGCCAGTGGAGAGCTGCAGCGCTGTATGTATAGACATAGTCTGTGTATAAGAAGAGACAAATGGGGGAGTACAAGGAAACAATATTGGTCAGCATGATAGGCAGTGCTTTCAACACAGCAATGGTCTAATTGCTGGTTTTTTTTGTAGCCATTATGGCAAAGGAGTTGAAGAGGGATTTGAAGGAAGGTAATGGAGTAGGATTGCAGATGTTTACAGGGCGCTCCTAAGTGTGAGGAGTGATGAGGTATGCAGGGGACACAAAGATGCTTGTTTGAAAGTTTAACAAGTGGGTGATGGAGGCTGGCTTCTTGGGCCAAGTGGAGATGGGAGTTGAGAGCTTGATAGCAAATGTGAGATGATAGGTAGGGTGGGATTAGGCTGTGAAGGGCATTGAAAGTGAAGGTAAGTAGCTTGTGTTTGATGTGATAGAGAAGGGAGAGCCAGTGGAGGGATGTAAAGAGCAGGGCTAGATAGCAGATAGCAGTGACACTTAGGCTTTCCCACTCCTGTCACTTCAACCTCCTCTTAAACTGAGTTTCACCCAGTGGATAACAACTTCATGAAAAATATATTGGACCGGTTTCTAAGCAAATTACGAGCTTGTTCTGCAACAATACCATTTGGTCTACTTGGGTGAAGACTAATAATAAGTTTTAGGGGTCAAAATGAGTAACTTAGCTTGGAAACAATTTTGGTCATGAACATCTGTTCTGTAAAGCAACTTTACGGTTATGCTGAGTAACTTTCCATTCTTTCCTTACTACAGGATGATTGCTGTAGAGCCTGCCTCTGAGAGGCGGGAAGGCCTAGTAACTGATATAGTCAGTCTGCTAAATTGCTGATAATAGGGTCAGTGATGACCGTCTCCAGAGAGGCTTTGTGCCACTGCTGCTTGTACTTTGCCAATGCACCTCTGGTAAGTAGGTGTTATTAACCTACCCAAAGACTGTTTCTAGCTGAGAAAAAGTGGACCTGCACACAGTGGTGTCTGCCTCTTCATAATTATACCTAAGATTTACAGTTCCACAAGAGATGTTCAAGTGCAATTAACTTTACTGGTTATTCTCATCTTGTTTAATGCCACATAGCAGAGTGTGGGGTTCTGTATTTGATATTTCAACTTCCTCCTTGGGTTTATCTGTTTATGGTTCTGCTTTTATTTTACTCTTACTTGGCTTGATTACACCGAATGGAGAGAAACTTATTCTTCAATAGCTATTTTGGTCAATTTTCCCATGTGGAGAAGAACTTAAACATAGTTTCTTGATCTCCAAACCTACCATTGTAGACACTAGGGTTCTCAGGACAAATTATTTGGTGGCCTCAGAGTGCAGCCATCAATTCTTGCTGGTGGCTGCTCACACTTTTTCCTAAAATACTTAATTAGCTTTAGGAAAAACAAATATGTACATATTGTACAAATCATAGTAATTTATTTAGTGCTAGCTAATAAGTCTGCTGTGACAAGTGATATCAACAAACATACAAGTATCACTTGTCACAGCAGACTTACTCAGCCCCGGCAAGTTTAGGGACAAACTAAGCCCTGGATGGAGGATCGGGGGAGGCAGCAGGGGGCTGGAGCCTGAAGCCTTGCAGCCGGAGCCTGCAACCCCGCTACTCCAAGGTTGAAGCCCAAAGCTTGAGCCCCGCCGCCCCTGTGTAAATGGGGAACTCACCGGCTGCCTGCTCCTCTAGTGTTGTGCCCCAGGTGACTCTAGAGGGGGGTAGGGCCCAACATCTGCTGGAAGCCCCAGAAATTTGGACTAAGTACTAATCTGAATGATTAGTACTTAGTCAAAGGCCAGCCTGTTTGGTAGAGCATAGCCTATGAGAATGCCAGATTCCGGTGCCAAGTTCTAGCTTCAGCAGCAGCGCTTCAAGTTCTTTATCTTTGTGCCGAAGTTGCTGCATTCCTTGTTGGATTTTACAACTTCCTTTTATATATCTGATGCATTCTTGGGACGTGTTTTACTGATACACCTCTACGCTGATATAACACGACCCTATATAACACGAATTCGGCTATAACGCGGTAAAGCAGCGCTCCGGGGGCGCGGGGCTGTGCACTCCAGCAGATCAAAGCAAGTTCGATATAATGCGGTTTCACCTATAACGCAGTAAGAATTTTTTTTTTTTGGGTCCCAAGGACCGTGTTATATCGGGGTAGAGGTGTATAGTTAAACCAATAGAATTGGATAGCTTCCTGTGGGGACACTCTTATTCCAGAATGTTCTGCAGCTGTGTCAGAGGCACTGCATGAGGTGACCCTGAGCTCTTTCAGGCTAATATGACTCCTGACTGTTGCAGGGAGAGATGGGAAGGGAAAGCTGAAGGATGGTGTTCTGTATCACAGTCCTCTGATGTCCGTTTGGGATTTGAGGATATGGTCATAGATTCAATGATGCTGGTATCAGGGTTGTCTGGAGACTATAACCGGGAGCGGTCTTTGTTCCTGAGATGAATGCAGTTATGTTGCTACAGGGTTCAAGTCTGTAAGATCTGATCTTTAGTGAGGTTACAACTTTGGAGACTATGCTGTATTGTATGCTCTAGTGCCGGCTGGCTGTTTATGTAATTCAGGGGGTTACTACCACCTCCTGACCCTAACACATTTCTATTAAAGCATCAGGGTCTGTGGCTAGTGAGAATAAACTATCCATTGTGGGGTGGCTTTGTGATGTAGTCCACTGGGAATCTTAGTCTGGACCTGAAGAGACAAAGTCCACTTATGAACTAAATGGGAAACCTGGCTTCTGTTCCAGGAGTGAAAGATTATTAATATTCAGGTGTACAACAGATCCTCCGATAGTAAAACTCCTGCTTAGCAGGGCTTAGGAGCGGAGCCCGGGGCTGGAGCGCAGACCAGTAGGTTTTATGCCCGGAGCTGGAGCGGAGCAATTCAAATATTTGATCCAAATCCTTGCTGCTTAGTAAGTGTGGGCTGAAAGAGGGAAATGAGGCTTTTCTTCACCACACTTCCAAGGGCTATTTATGTACAACAGTGGCTTCTTGGAATAAACAGGTCAGTGCTTACTCCTTCCTGTTGGTAGCAATGAATTCTCTGTCCCCTATACAGGCAAGCAATGTCTCAGTGCTGATTTTACTTCCTACACTAATGTTGAGGGCATATTGCTTGCTTTTTACCTGAAAGGGAGATTTGTTCTGTGGTTTGGACTTGAAACAATGGATTTTTTTCCGTTATCATAATAGCCACTCCATTAGCAGAAAAATCTACTTACAGCACTGCAGCTATGTATTCACTTCACTGAATTTCCAGAAGACCTCTTGTGTGTTCAGTTTAAACATTTGGTAGTACGGACCCAAGGAAAGGAGTATTTCTTGGTCTGTAGTTAGATTATATGTAGGGGAGAAGGGAAGCTCTGATGCAACCTCTTGTTGAAAATCCACCTCCCTTAGAGGGCTGTTTCTGTGCTGTTCTGTTTGTTTGATACAATGGCTGTGATGACAAGGCAGTCAGTAATGCCCAGCCTCCCCTGGCCTCTTTAAACAAAGTTGTTCTGTAGGAGAATAAATAACTAGCACTTCCAGAGCACTCTACAGACCAACTTCTACAGAAGATGAACTTACTCTAATGAGCCATATGCAATCTTCAGGGCTCGCTTTCAGACCCGCTGCAGACTTACCACCCTATGTTGTTTTGGCAATCCATATTTAAACCACAACTCATCACCATGGTAGCTAAGTGTCTGGAGGCTGCCTCAGTTTAAAATATTATAATCTATCTTTAATAGAATGGACATTTATAGGCTTTTTTCCAAGCCTGTTGTGTGAGGTGATCCAACTTCCTCTCAGATTAAATTCAGATCTAATGGCAATAACACACCCCGGAGTCACTGTTACCAACTTCTCCGTTTGTAAAATACTCTGAAGCTTACTCTTTTGGAAGTGAGGAGAAGGATGGGGTGACAAAGATTCCAGTCTGTATGACTGGCTGTGCACATCTATCACAGGCTCAGTAACGAGAAATCTTGGTAAACAGATCCTTCACCTGAAATGCTGTAGGAGTTAAAAGCTTTGGTAATGTTGTAAGTCAAACAATTCATATGTATTTCGTTGATGATTTATTTAGAGCTCCTGCTGAAGTGAGCCAGGGAATGGTAACATTACGCCTTTATAGA